>NC_142931.1:2064999-2077499 GCF_046866305.1 Octopus bimaculoides
ACATATACATGTATATATTAGGAATACATTTACATACACACATGCACACATTCAGCCATCCGTGTGCGCATGTGTGAGCGTGTTAGGATCTGTGACTTCATAGATTGTATTATACAAATAAAAGAAAATTCCTATCTATGTAGTCGTGTTTTGCAGCGTTTAAATATCAAACAATAATGCTTGATTATATTATCAAGCAAGCAAATAATATGTATACAAGCAAGTATATCTGAATATATACACTCACATTACATATGGAGAAACACAGGTAACTACAAATACCGACTAAAATGGTGTGAGTCCAGTAAAAGACTAGCACATGGCGCGTAGTGTATGTTCGGAGAGTTATTCTGAAGTCCATCTTGTTTCAAATGCATAAGACATAGTAATGTAGAACGTCTTTGAAATGGCGTCTACAATGTTTCGTGGTGTTAACACACATGCGACGTTTTATGATATGTTACACCATGGTGTAAGACGTTGTAACACACATATGTATACATATGTATACATACATGCATACATGCATACATACAGACATAAATACATACATACATACATACATACATACATACGTACGTACGTACGCACGTACATACATACATACATACATACACATATATATATACATACATAAGTATGTATCTAAGTATACACACATACACATATGTTTATGTGTCTATGTATGTCTGTATCTACATTTATACACACACACACACACACACACACACACACACACACACACACACACCCACACACACACACACACACGCACACATATATATATATACAGCGTATTACAAACAATATTTTACTCTAGTATAGGTATTCGACTGCTGTTTTCTCCACCTTATTTTACACATATAGGGGTTCCATTTGTGTGTGTATGTGTGTGTGTGTGTATTGATGGATATATATATATATATATATATATATATATATATAAGATAAATTTACTTGGAAATGGATGCATGGGTTCAATCAAATAACATAAATCATACACACACACACACACACACACACACACACACATATATATATATACATACATTCATAAGCATATATATGCATATATATATATATATATATATATATATATATATATGCATATTATATATATGTGTGTGTGTGTGTGTGTACAGTAAATCCCTCGCCATATCACGGTTTATTATTTAAGCTTAGATCGATTCCTTCGTGGTGTTGTTTTGCATTTATAATAAAATAAATATATACAAATTATAAAAATATTAAAAAAATATACAGTATTGATCAGGCGTAGGAGTGACTGTGTGGTAAGTAGCTTGCATACCAAGCACATGGTTCTGGGTTCAGTCCTACTGAGTGGCCTCTTGGGTAAATGTCTTCTGCTATAGCCTCGGGCCGACCAAAGCCTTGTGAGTAGAAACTGAAAGAAGCCCGTCATATATATATATATATATATATATATATATAGATGTGTGTGTGTATGTTCCCCACCCCCAACATCGCTTGACAACCGATGCTGATGTGTTTACGACCCCGTAACTTAGCGGTTCAGAATAAGAGACCGATAGAATAAGTACTAGGCTCACAAGTAATAAGTTCTGGGTTTGATTTGTTCGACTAAAAGGCGGTGCTCCAGCATGGCCGCAGTCAAATGACCGAAACAAATAAGAGAGTAAAAGAGCAGAAAGTACTGAACTGTTTCCACTTCGCGATAGTCGAGAGTTTACAGTATATATATCCATGTGAAAGTACACGGCTCAGTGGTTAGATCATGAGGTAGTGGGTTCGATTCTGAGATTGGGCTTGGGTTGTGGTCTTGAGCAAGACACTTTATTTCACGTTGGTCCAATTCACTCAGCTGTAGAAATGAATTGTGACGTCATTGGTCGTCCTTTGCCTCTCCCCTGGATAACATCAGTGACTTGGCGGCTAGTATGCCTGGGCGACTGCTGGTCTTCCATAGCCTCGGAGGGTAACTTTCTAGGTGCAATCCCATGGTCATTCATGACCGAAAGGGTTTTTTTTAATCCTTTTATGCAAGCATAATATATATATAGTGAGAATTTACAAACAAAAAACAAAAGACGAAGACGGGTGTGTAAACAACTAACAAATGTATTAGTTTAACGCTCGGGAAGTGAGAAAGTCTTTTTTTACGTTTCGAGCCTATACTCTTCGACAAAAAAGGAACACAGAAATAAACAGGGAGAGAAAATAGAAAAAGGTTTAGTGGCTAACGGTCTATCATGGCGAATGCTGATATATATATATATATATATATATATATATATATATATATATATATATATATATATATATATATATATATATATATATATATATATATATATATATATATATAGTTCTCATTTTCGAGTGGTTCTAATTTCACACACACACAAACACAAATGCATGCGCATATATAAATACACATCATAGAAGAATAGAATGGCATAAGAGGAGCAGGAGCGCACACGAGGACGAAAAGTATCGCTGAAGAGGTCACAGATGTGTGACGAAAGATTTCTGGACAATGGACCAGGTGGTGCTATTTAGTTAGACATGGTCTGGGCCTATATTGGCCGAAACCTATCAAAGTTATCAAAGTTATATATGCATTCACACCTGTGCATATAAGAATTAAGCGTGTACTGACGAGCTACAAATCAAAATATCTCGATGCAAATATATTGTATAGAATGAACAAAGTGCACAACAATAAAATTTGGTGCTACAACATCAGCTGAGTATTCAAATGCATGCAAAAGATATCTATACAGGAAAAACGAGATATATATAAAATGATGCCATTCTAAAAATGAAGACTTCTTTTCTAGGAAAGGGTAACAAGAATATTACACCAAGACAGGAAACCAATTCCTCAGTTCCATCACCAAGAATATGGGATGTGTAAGTGACAGAACTGAAAGAGGTCGGCTTACTCGTTAAAACTCGGGTGCCATTATAATTGGTTATTGGCTTCTAAATGGCCACAGTTACTATGTTTACCGGGCAGATTTGGCTTTGAGAGTTGGCCAGTCAACCGTCATTCATTGCATTTTAAAGTATTAATTAATTAATGAAGATATCTTTAATGAAATTAGAAGAATAATTACCACCATAACATCAAGATATGTTCACATGGGGATAATAATTTTTCAGGATTTTTAAATTATAAGTATATCCACGAGACAAGTATCAAAATATGTGTATGCATGTATGTATTATGTATGCATGTATGTATGTATGCGTTTATGCATGTATGTATGTATGTATGTATGTATGTATGTATGTATGTATGTATGTATGTATGTATGCATGTGTGTTTATGTGTATGTATGTGTGTGTGTATGTATGTATACGTATGTGTGTGTACGTGTGTGTATGTGTGTTGTGTGTGTTTATGTGTGTGTGTATGTATTTGTGTGTATGTGTGTATGTATGTGCTTGTGTGTGTTTATGTGTGTTTATGTGTGTGTGTATGTGTGTTGTGTCTGTGTGTTGTGTGTGTTTATGTGTATGTGTGTGTGTGTATGTGTGTGTGTGTGTGTGTGTGTGTGTGTGTGTGTATGTGTGTGTGTGTGTGTGTGTGTGTGTGTGTGTATGCATGACCACTTTTTTTTTTATCAGAATTTGTCCTAGAAGAAAGAAGCAGATTTCTAACTAAGAAACAAACTCCATCGTCAAGTTTGGATAACATCAACGCTAAAAGTTACTGAACGAACTGAAGGGGAAGTCTTGTATAATTTATAAGTTAGGTTGGTGTCTCTATTAATTGCAGACCCAAGCATGTAGCATTTGGATTTTTGTGGCAGGAATGATAATGGATTTAATGCCAACCCGAATTACAGAAAGACGATCTCCTTGGCATATTCACTTTGACATATCTATAACATCAGTGACGATCTTTCCGTTTTCAGTTGTAAGAACGAGTTGTAAGAGCGAAGATTGTTGCCCAGGTCCTTATGACCCTCTCAATGGCAGCAACTAAGGAAGCATGTACTTCAGCTGCCATCTATCAGATATAGAGCCGAATGCTTTCTTGTGATCGAGCCATACTGCGCACAAGTTTTCTATGCTGTTGTCTTACTCCGGATGTCACAGCTTTGCTTTGCTTATCAAACGTTGTCTGGCACATCCTCACACTCATTTCTTTTCATCTATCTCCTCATCAGTTACTATATTGTTGGACTCACAATGATCCTGGGAGAATTGCCTGAAACAATTTGTGTAGAACTTGTACAAAATGTTTCAGCGAGCAATAGGCCAACAGTTTTCTACTAACTCGATAATTTCATTCTTGGCAACAAATTTCATCCGTGCCATTCCAAGCTAATTTGGTATGCCCATAGTGTCCATAATTTTCAAGATATACATATCAATGGCTTTCTATAAAATTCAGCACCTTGTACCACTAACCAACTATTAAGACTTTTCCCGGTGCCTTTCCATTATGTAGTTTGCCTATGATGAAAGTTTCGAGGTCAACTGTCAATATTTTACAGTCGATGTTGGTAAAGAAATCTTTCCCAACTGCATTTTGCTACGATGCATTAAGGTTGAAATCCATCTTTTGATTTCAGATTTTAGGCGGGAATAATTCAATATCTTGAGAGGAAAATTTCTTAACAGTAACGTCTTTCTTCATGATCTCTCGTTATAATCTCCGGATAAGAAGCAAAAAGCAGACTTGTGACTTATTCTGGTTCTCTCGAAGATCATTCTACGACAGTGTTGTTTTTCGTTCAAAGTTCTAATTTCGTCCTTTAAAGTAATTAACTTTCCCTCAAGAGTTTGGTGTAACGATGTCACCGTAGAGTTTTCTTAATTTATGCATAAGCTGTAATAGGAGAGTCGCGATCTCATTACTTCTCTTACGTTTTATTAATGCGGTTATCCGTCCAATATGGCGGCGTAGATTGCTGATGTTTCCTTTAAGTTTTATTTTCCACCTTGGTTGCTTCTATTTTATGATTTCATTGACTGTTGTACTGCAGGTATTCCCTAGGTATTCTTTAAGAGTAACAGCAGCTCTTTATAGGAAACTATTAATCGTCCAGTAACTCACATTACACGATTTCATCTATTCCCCAGCGAGACCGTCGATAACATTCAACATTAAAGCTTTTCTTTAACCTTGTCGAGCATGTACATTATTTACATTATTTACATCTGACGGATATTTGTCCTCATCTTGTTTGTTGTTGATATACCCTCCAGCCTTCATCAAGTGTCTTGGGGAAATTTCTAGGTTCTCATTCCAAAGGTACTTTTCGATGTTGTTGTTGTTGTTATTATTATTATTATTATTATTATTATTATTATTATTATTATTATTATTATTATTATTATTATATTTTAAAAAAAGGATTGACGTAACTCTTCACGAAAGTAAATAGTCAAGACGAAGAGTGCGATTCGATTGTAGAGATGTTTTATTCGTTGAATAAAACATCAACGAATAAAACATCTATACAATCGAATCGCACTCTTCGTCTTGACTATTATTATTATTATTATTACTATTATTCAGGTCACTGCCTGGAATCGAAGTCGGAATCTTGGGGTTAGTAGCCCGCGCTCCTAACCACTACGCTATATGTTAACAAACAAGATGAGGACAAATATCCGTCAAATGTAAATAATGTAAATAATGTACATAATTCCTCATCTCTTAAATATAGAACTGTTTTCGAGAATGGTCTGTCGCTCAATGACACACACGCAGTTTTCGTTATTCGAAACCTTCCTCTTAGGAAAGAGTTAGTTTCTAACATATACAAAACTTCATCGTTGGAATGTATTCACGCATGCATGATCATTAAATCCTCATAGTTGTACTTATATAAAAATTCAAATATTTTGTGTAAAGTCAAATTCCTCCCTGATTCTTCCTTCAATCAAAATTTCTCTTTTCAGACAAGAAATTCCCGTCTTCACGGGTGTGGTACTAACGGGGGGGGGGGGGGGTACTAACAGATTCTCGATTGAAAAATCAACGTTGGCTTATTGATTTCTCACCTGTCGTTGTTGTTGCAGTTTCAATCCGTTTAGAGTGTGATACGTGACTGGGTGGAGTAGGTTCTGTCGGTTTTTCTTGTCACACAAGGTTACACCTATTTGTCACAGGAAGAAGAAAAACGCTCACTCATTCCCCTCACACACATATGCACACATTCACACCATATACACATGCACACAGACACACGCTTGCACAGAGGTAGATATACACACAGAGGTACAGACACAGATACGCATACAAGCATACACACACACACACACACACACACACACACATACACACACGTACACACACGTACACACGCGCACAAACACATAATGCACACGTAGATATTGAAATAGATTGGTAGTCACAATGGATTTCTGTTTATCTATTTATAAAGTGGGCCATACAAGAATATAATAGATTATATACATAAGTCCCGGGGGTCACCTGTTCTCGAGAACAAAGCAAAGCTTCTTAGAAAATAAAGAATTCGAAGTTCTAGGTCTGAGTGTCGGAGTGTTTCATAATATTCAAGGTGGTGGTCCAGCATGGCCGCAGCCAAATGACTGAAACAAGTGAAAGATAAATGATGTACATACGTATATTCATACACACACGCACACATTTATGCTCACACACATGCACATACACTCACACGCGCACCCCCTCCCCACACCCACCCATTAATGGTTGTACTTGTTGCGAAGTAGCATTAGATAATGATTCACTTCTGCTCCTTTTTCATCACCTCTGACTCGAACCCCTCTTTGTAATCCCATTTTCTTTTTGTCTTCTGAGGTGTTAAGCAAGGTGCCGTCGTACCCCATAAGAAATATTTCCACAGAAAACGAGAAAAAGTGGATCGATGGTTGAAATAAAAAATTAATCAATGAACTCCGTGTTAGTTATTGAATTGTTATTTAATGTTAGCTTTTTCGAGGCAGTATGGCGGAATGGCTTAGAAGTTCGCTTCTCATTTGCCATGTTCCATTTCGATAGCACTGCCTGCCATCTTGACCAAATGTCTTTTACCATTGTTTGGGGGTTAACCCGATCCTTGAGAGTGAAACGGAGTCGATGGAAACTGTGCAGAAGCCATTTCAGGTAAATTGTATTTGTAATTGTAAAAAGGTACAACTTTATATCACGCGCTGTGCCATGCCAGTTCTTACTAAGAACTGAGTTAACGCTACACATGCCTCTGGAATACTCAGTCACTTATCAAGCAACTCACCTAACTCCCCAATATCTGCAACATTCATTTCCCCTCTTTTGTGGAGAGCTAGCTAAAGGAGAACGACCTCCACATAAACCAAAAAAGAGATATAAAGACTTGCTGAAGGTTTCCTTAAGGATAAATACATATAACAAGATTGGCTCTTCAAAAAAGAGAGATTATTACTGTGATAAAATAATGAAAGCAATATTGTCTAAGCAAGTGAGCATTATTATACAAGTGAATAATTAGACGTAAAATATTAAAAAAATTATTAGAATTGGTAATCATATGTGAAAAATATTATCGAGTAGCTATCAGAAAACCGCCCGGAGGGCGGTCTTTCTGTGCTAGTCTCTCTCTCTCTCTCTCTCTATATATATATATATATATAAAGAGAAAGTGTGTGTGTGAGTAATATATATATATATATATATGTGTATGTATTACACACGCGCACGCACACACACACATATATTTACATATAAACACACATAGTTAAATATATGCATACACACACACACACACGTATATATATGTACATATATGTATATACATACATATATGTTATATATCTGTATGTATGTATGTATGTATGAGTATTTGTTTGTCTATCTAACCAATTAACGATAATAGTGAAATAATCCGTATGAAATATATGAAGTCATTATTGAACTAGATAATTAAATAATATAATTTTGATTAATTCACATTCATTTTTTTACTTTTTCTCCTTCTTTCCATTTTCATTTCAGACCGATAATATATTCTAAATTATCATCCTTGTTTATTATCATTATTATTTATTATTATTATTATTATTATTATTATTATTATTATTATTATTATTATGGTTTGATTGTTTTGTGTGTGTGTGTGTGTGTGTGTGTGTGTGTGTGTGTGTGTGTGTGTGTGTGTGTGTGCGTGTGGGTGTGTTTTGTTGTCTGTTTTTGTTGAATTTATTTTAGAAGAAATCTCATGTAGCTTTAACAAATCTGGTTGTTCAGTGAAAGTTCATAACAGCAGACGTTTCTCGCATTTATTCATGCGATTTGATCAGAAAGGCGTATTATAGTTAGAAAGGCACGTCAGCGGCTTTGATTTACGACTTGTGTTTACATTGCAGCATCTGGTAAAAAGAACTCTTAGCTTTGTTCTTGTTCAATTAAGTTTTCTTTTTACTTTCTCTTTTTATCTGCTACTCTTTAGATATTTCTGCTCGGAAACAACTACATTAGCTTTCAATTTATTTCCGCGCAAGGGTTTCTTTCTCGTGATTAACGTCGCCATCTTATTTCTGCTTTTTACAAACACTGCTTGTGTGTGTGTGTGTGTGTTGTGCGTGTGAATGTGAGCACGGGTGTGTGTGTGCATATCTATTTGTATATGTATATATATATGAATATATGCATGTATGCATTTATCTATCTATCTATCTATCTATCTATCTATCTATCTATCTATCTATCTATCTATCTATTTATCTATCTATCTATCTATCTATCTATCTATCTATCTATCTATCTATCTATCTACATATATACATACAAACATACACACACACACACACACACACACACACACACACACACACACACACACACACACACACACACACACACACACACATAAAGTATGTTTATGTAAAACACACACATATACACTTTTATTATATTTATATGTGTGTAAATCTTGCTTTGCTTTTTTTAATTATACAAGCTCTTCCTTTACACATGGAACCGGTTTCGAATAAAGAAATTTAACGCCATCTTTAGAATTTAGGTAAAAAACCACGACGAGGAAGTTTTTCCGGCAACGATAGATTTTGGAAAAGTATATTTTCATTTAAGTTTCGCTAACAGATCGAATTTTCAAAGTGAAAGTGAGCGACAGTGGAAACGATTTGTGGTAATAGTGACGGTTCTTTCCGTTTTGATTTCACTGCCAAGTTGGGTGGTGCCGTTGATCTGTTACCCAATTTAAAACAGTCACCTGAGTTTGGGCTGTACTTACCATAAAGGAGTTTCTCTGAGGCAAGATAATAACTAAATATTTTCGTGAGTCTTTAGATGTTTCAGTCGAAGACTTAGCTCGGATTCTTGCAACAGATTGGATTCTGCTAATTATATCTAAGGCCCTGGTGTTGAAATTAACCTGAGTGGAAGGTCAAGAATACCACCCAGTTCCGACCAGATAACATTTCTCCCAGAAATTACACTAGATTTGCTTTAAAATCCATTTTATTAATATATTCTTTCAAAAACCATTTTGGTTTTTAGAAGAAAAAGCTTGACGGTGATCAAGTAAACGATCAATTCTGGTGACGTTACTGGGAAGAAGAAAAGAAAAAAAAGAGAGATAAAGAAAGAAGTGAAAAGAGAGAGAGAGAGAGAGAGAGAGAGAGAGAGAGAGAGAGAGAGAGAGAGAGAGAAGGGATATGAAGGAGTGATAACGGAAGAAGTAAAGAGAGAAGATGAGAGAGAGAGAAAGAGAGAGGGAGAGGGAGAGAGGAGAGAGAGAAAGGTATATATATACAGGGTGTCCGCAATGTCTGGGTACATGGGGGATTAACGCATGCGTTAAGAAATTATTATTTCTTATATTTAATTGCTTATTTTATGATTTTATTTACTCCATGTACCCAGACCTTGTGGACACCCGGTATATCCTGCAATCAATTCGGTTTCTGTTGTTTTTCAAATGATTCCTGAAGCATCTACGACTACATTTTTCTAATATGTCTGTTGCATTTTTAATTTTCTTAAAATAATAGAGAGTGATTTGAGGCAGGTTTGGCTGCTATAACCTGTATTTAAAACTGTTAAGTAAATGCTCTTCCTCTGATTGGCTGAAAATCTCCAGAGTAAATCAGCTTGGCAAGATATTCGAACTCAAGATTTGAAGATGACACCTCATCACGTATACCACATGTTAAGGTGATAAACTACTACACATCCCCATGACTCCTATTTTCTGTTAAGTGAAATGGGACATTTAAAGCCTCCCCTATAACGAAAGACAAATCAGTGATTATTTGGTTGGTAGACCGATACTTTTTCTATCTACCCGAGGTACAGATGATCAGTAGAGGGGGAAGGGGGATGGTCAACTGTAAAAGCAAAAAACCAAAAAACAAAACAAACTGGTACGACCAAGAACCAAACTACAACATAACAACAGCAGCAGCAACATCTACTGCTACTACTACTGCTGCTACTACTACTACTACTACTACTACTACTACTACTACTACTACTACTACTACTACTACTAATACTAATACTACTAGGGGATAGTTAGAGAAAGGGCGGCACAGGTGATCTTTGCCGCTCTTCACCAATTTAGACTGGGGAGATCAATGCCAGTAATGTTCAAATTGAATTTCTAACGCGAGTAGTTTGTCTAGACAAAACGCTATTGCCACGGTGGCGTTTGTCTAGATAAAACGTTATTGCCACGGTAACGTTTAACTGGTCAAAACGTTACTGCCAAAGTGGTGTTTGACTGGACAAAACGTTACCTCCACGGTGGCATTTGACTGGACAAAAGTTACTGCTACGGTGGCGTTTGACTGGACTGCCAAAGTGGCGTTTGACTGAACAAAACGTTACTGCCAAAGTGGCGTTTGACTGGACAAAACGTTACTGCCAAAGTGGCGTTTGACTGGACAAAACGTTACAGCCACGGTGACGTTTGACTGGACAAAACATTATTGCCAAGGTGGCGTTTGACTGGACAAAACGTTACTGCCAAAGTGGTGTTTGACTGGACAAAACGTTACCTCCACGGTGGCGTTTGACTGGACAAAACGTTACTGCCACGGTGGCGTTTGACTGGTCAAAACGTTACTGCCAAGGTGGCGTTTGATTGGACAAAACGTTACTGCCACGGTGATGTTTGACTGGACAAAACATTATTGCCAAGGTGGCGTTTGACTGGACAAAACGTTACTGCCAAAGTGGTGTTTGACTGGACAAAACGTTACCTCCACGGTGGAGTTTGACTGGACAAAACGTTACTGCTACGGTGGAGTTTGACTGGACTGCCAAAGTGGCGTTTGACTGGACTGCCAAAGTGGCGTTTGACTGAACAAAACGTTACTGCCAAAGTGGCGTTTGACTGGACAAAACGTTACTGCCAAAGTGGTGTTTGACTGTACAAAACGTTACCTCCATGTTGGAGTTTGACTGGACAAAACGTTACTGCTACGGTGGCGTTTGACTGGACTGCCAAAGTGGCGTTTGGCTGGACAAAACGTTACTGCCACGGTGACGTTTGACTGGACAAAACGTTACTACCAAAGTGGTGTTTGACTGGACTGCCAAAGTGGCGTTTGACTGAACAAAACGTTACTGCCAAAGTGGCGGTTGACTGGACAGAACGTTACTGCCAAAGTGGCGTTTGACTGGACAAAACGTTACTGCCACGGTGGAGTTGACGGCTGACGTCATGTCACTCAAAGTGCTGCCAGAGTTAGTGATGATCTCCAAGTTTAGTAGGAAGTTAAATTCAACATTTGTCAAAGATAATAAAAGACGAAGGGACTGTATGTGTTTATTCAACGTGCAAGAAATAGCAATCAAATCTCTTTTAAATCCCGCCTACACTCTTATAAAAGGAAGTACAGATTGAGTCATGTAGTCCTAGATACACTATGACCGAAAAACAAAGCAGAAGCTAAGAGGGTTTGTTTACGGTTGGAGTTCTTTCATCATTCACGTTTTTGTTCAGAACTGACCTGTGACTAAACAACCAGAACAATTGCGAGTTCGATCCTCTGAGTAGTGTATCTCTTTCCGATAAATATTCCCCCACGTTCAAGAAGAGTACAGCTGTCTGCAGTCAATGGCTGACACATTCCCATTCAATGTTGACCTCTTAGTCATTATTTAGATTATTTTCAAACTGGTTCTAAAGCTGGTGAGGTTACCTGACAAGCTCCTCACTCTTTCCCACATCATCAAGGTTTCCTCTTCCTCCTTCTCCTCTCCCCTCCCTCCCTTCCTCCTTCCTTCCTTCCTTCTCCTCCCTTCCTCCCTTTCTTTCTTTTTTTAGCTTTCCTCAAATATTGACCACTCTACCTACTTATGTTGACGCACTGTTGTAATTCTGTTCACAGATGTGCACACCCACAAGCACACAGAAATATTTGCATACACACACGCTGATATATGCAATAGACACACACACACACACACACACACACACACACACACACAGAGGTACACATGCGTATTCATGTATATGTTTATACTCACTCACCCTAAATATCTTCTTCTTTCCCATATTTTT
>NC_142931.1:2082499-2087499 GCF_046866305.1 Octopus bimaculoides
AATAACCACTGTCTATAGTGTTGCTGTTGTTGTTGTTGTTGGTGGTGGTGGTGGTAGTGGTGGATATAATGTTGTTGTTGCCCTGCCTGCTATTTTCATTTGAATGGCGAGAATATTGCTCACTACACACAGACAAACAGACACACAGAGCCATATCTATCTATCTATCTATCTATCTATCTATCTATCTATCTATCTATCTATCTATCTATCTATCTATCTATCTATCTATCTATCTGTACACATGTGTGCATGTATACATATATACATGATCACGTGTACACACACACACATTTTCAAACACATTTACACCTTTCCGTCTATACTGCTTCTTATGCACACACACGCGCGCGCACATTCACACACATACACACATGCACACATGCACACACACAGAGAAGTAATTCAAATAATGTCCTATTCGAATGAAGCAGAGAGGGAGTCATATTGCATAACCGCGTCTCCGCCACTTCTGTATTTCTTATCCTTCTCCTGGACCCCGGCAGAACCAGACGACGACGCAAAGATGCACAAATAAATACCATTTCCAGCCGGCTCAGTTTGTGTGACAGTCATGTTTTCATTGAGGACGTGAGCGGCATAACAGGTGTTAACGGCTTTCATTGAGGAACAGAAATCGTTTATAGAGTTAACATACAGGTGTGTGTCTGAGTATGTTCATATATATGTGAATATGAATATATATATATATATATATATATATATATATATATATATATATATATACAAAGATAGAGGGAGAGAGAGAGAGAGAGAGAGAGAGAGAGAGAGAGAGAGAGAAAGAGAGATAGATAGATAGAGAGAGAGAGAGAGAGAGAGAGAGAGAGAGAGAGAGAGAGAGAGAGAGAGAGAGAAAGAAACAACCTGTTTTAAAAATATATATATATTCTTTTATTCTGTTACTAGCTTCAACCGGAGGCTGGAGCCCAACTGGAGCACCATCTTTCAGTGTTTTCAGATGTCCTTTCAGTACTGTTTTTGGTGAAGAAGCGAGTTGAACGAAGCTGCTGTTTTTTGTGTCCCCTGCCGTAATTTGGGTTCATCTGGGATTTCAGATAGAAATTTGTCCAGGTGCTTTTTGAACATTTCCACAGCTACACCTTGCAGATCTCTTAGGTTCCTTGGCAGGATGTTAAACAATTATGGTCCACTGGATCTCAAGCTGTTGCAATGCTAGGTTCTTATCTGAGATGAAGAAAACGGTGTCTTTGGCATTATGCTGTGCCGTCCAGTTTGCTGCAGTCTTTTAGTTTTTCTAAGCCCTGTAACTCGGAAGGTTGGGCCTCCAACCAAGCCTTTCGCGATATACTTAAATCCAGGGACTTTTCAACACTCTCTCGTGTATATATATATATATAAAAGATAAACAAGAGTGAAAAAATTACAGAAGGCTTGTGTTACATGGTTAAAGTATATATTTAAATTGTTATGTCAGAAAAATGTTATAAAATTTTGGGTATAGAAACATTGTATTTGGAGAAATAACCGGTTTCGTGTTGTCTTTTCAAATTTCTCTATCTGTATCGTAACATGTCTTCGCTCCAGTGTATAAAATGGGGTTCTAGATAGTAATCAGGGATTTTTTCCGGTATAAGGGAGATAATCGAAATGTAGGAGGTGATAGATTTTGATTAATTTACCATGATTTGGTTTAGAAGGAATAGAATGTTAGGTTTTGTTCTATATTTTTTTCTCTCCGTGAGGTGAATTTCCTTATTTAAAAGTGTTAGCAATGGTTAAGTTTGGGCTTATATTTTACAATGAAGAAGGTTTCCTTATTTAATTTAATTTGTGTTGGTGTTCCAATGGCACATTAATAGAATGGAAAAATTATAAATTGTGGTAGCATTTGTTTTGCGCATTTCTCAATATGTTCACTAAATTTTCTGTATTCTGGGAATGCAATCTGCTGTCGATGCAGAGTGCATGTTATTTCTTTATTGCCCACAAGGGGCTAAACATAGAGAGGACAAACAAGGACAGACACAAAGGGATTAAGTCGATCACATCGACCCCAGTGCGTAACTGGTATTTAATTTATCGACCCCGAAAGGATGAAAGACAAAGTCGACCTCGGCGGAATTTGAACTCAGAACGTAGCGACAGACGAAACACCGCTAAGCGTTTCGCCCGGCGTGCTAACGTTTCGGCCAGCTGCGTCTGAGCGATAATCCCGTGGACCCTATGTAGTTTTCGTGGCAGCCCGAGCATCTTATGACATAAATAATTTTTGTCCCTCTTTGAAAAGGAATTCTGAACCTTCTGGAAGGTTCGGGCATGTTGCGCAGTTAGGTCGACCACATTTTTTCACTTTTGCATCTGTTATCTTGGAAAATAATTTTGCCTTTGTGAGGATCTTTTTTAGTGATTTTGGTTGTTTGTAGCTTTTAATAAAGGTTCAGAATTCCTCATCTGTATTGTACACACACACACACACACACACACACACACACACACACACACACACACACACACACACACACACTACAGAACAGAGAAGTTAGCTAACAACACAGATCTCCGAAGATTTTATGCAGAAGCCGTACAAACTCCGAAATACTGAAATATAAGGTAAAAGTTCAAATGATTGGCCTGCATTATTTGGTGTAACTTACATTGTATTGGCTTTACAAATTAAAAATAATACGAATTGAAACCATTCATATATACACATCAGACAACACTTCATGAAAACTAAATGGATATATACTTATAATGGATATATACTAAATGGATATATACTTATACGTGTGTTTATCTGTTTATACAATTTAGAGAAAGTTTACAATTTTCCCTGACTATGATTCTCACAGTCAAACTGTTATCCACCCGACACGAATCCCCACTGAACTCCACCGTTAATGATAATCGACATACTCTGGTCTATTTGTAATTAATTAGAAAAGTGATTAGTCTGTTGCACTTGGGTAGACGACATAATCACTTGGCCCTA
Source organism: Octopus bimaculoides (assembly GCF_046866305.1). Lineage (NCBI taxonomy): Eukaryota > Metazoa > Mollusca > Cephalopoda > Octopoda > Octopodidae > Octopus > Octopus bimaculoides. Next base: position 2,085,474 of record NC_142931.1, read on the forward strand.
GCTGAACGTAGCACGACCCGGAACAATTAACACAGTTGGAGACAGACTTGTGTAACAGATGCGTAGAACCTTGTCACCAGGAACCACAGACTGTTACTTTCACGGCAGTGACATGTCAAAAAAACTACCCTCATTAACCTGTGTGTGTGAGTGCGTGTGTGTGTGTGTGTGTGTGTGTGTGTGTGTGTGTGTGCCTGTCTGTCTGTCTGTCTGTCTCTCTGTCTCTCGCTCTCTCCCTCCCACTCTCCATCTCTTTCCGGTTTCTTGTTAAACCCTAAATTTCACCCACCATATGGGAGATAACAGCCACAGAGGTCGCCACTTAAAAATCAATCCCCTTAATCAAAATATACACCCAATCATTAGGGTTTCTTCATCCGTTTAGAAAGCATCTGTCATTGCTACCATGGGATTCAGGCACCTTTTATCTGGAAGAAATGACCAGACAAAGTTTCGATACATGAGTTTAGAAACCGACTCTTTATGAGGAACACACAAAATAACACAGCATCTGCGGTTCCTATTTTAGTTCAACCTAATACAAAATATGGCGATAATGAATAAACTAACAAAGCTTGTTTATCTCTGGCTTTCCACTTGGTTTTCTCATTCAATTTAATTCGAATTTTTCTCGTTTCTTTATTCTCCCGTTTCGTAAGGTCCTCCTCCTCCTTTCACTCTTTCTGTCTCTCACCCCACGCGAAGAATAGATGTGTAAAAGTAATTCATTAACTTATTTTCAGGATCTCCGTTCTAATTTTCCCGACCAATCGATCACTTTACACGTGTGGATTCCACTCGGATACATCAGCCAACTTGAGTGTCTCTAAAGAGTCGAGTGATCTGCTAGAAATATCAGCTCAATCTCCCACAAAGGAACACACTAACGTCTAAAAAAGAAAAGCTCATTAGTTTAACTATTTCTTGATATACAAGCAAGCAAGACTGTCATGGTTGGATTGTCTTTGATCATGAAACTGCTCGATCAAATCTTACTTGGGGATAAATTCGGATAAAAACAAAGAATGACAAACAATACAAATGAAAATTACATCATTGGGGTCAAAGAATAAAAAGGTGATGAATATTTTGAATTTACCGGGTCTGAAAAAAAGACAAAAACAAAAACACGATGACACTAAATTAAGGACACGAATTTACTCTTTGAAACAGCAAAAATAATACAGGAGAAATAGTCATTATTTACATTATTTACATTTGATGGATATTTGTCATCTTGATTGTTGTTAACACAACGTTTCGGCTGATATACCCACCAGCCTTCATCGGGTGTCTTAGGAATATTTCAAACCTGGGTTCTCATTCCTAAGGTATTTTCGATGTTATTATTATTATTATTATTATTATTATTATTATTATTATTCAGGTAACTGCCTGGAATCGAACTCGGAATCTTGGGGTTAGTAGCCCGCGCGCTTAACCACTACGCCATATGCTCGTGGAGAAATATGGTATACAACAGTGGTTCCCAACTTGTGGTCCACGGACCCCTGGTGGTCTGCAAAGGTAGCATTGGGGGGTCCGTGAACATGTTAAGCTGATAGACCTTTCAATATCCTGGGGTCCGTGGGAAAACTCATTTAAATAAAAGGGGCCCTTGGTAGTGAAAAGGTTAGGAATCACTGCTGCAGAAGCTTATTTCTGCTGCTTATAACGTCAGATAATTGTTGCAATTATAATAATCCTTTCTACAATGGACACAAGGCCTGAAATTTGAGGGGAGGGGATAGTCGATTACACCAACCCCAGTACGCACCTGGTACTTATTTTATCGATCACGAAAGGATGAAAGGCACAGTCGACCTCGGCGGCATTTGAGCTCAGAACGTAAAGACGGACGAGATGTCACTCAGCATTTCGTCCGGCACGGTAACGATTCTGTCAGCTCACCACTTTAGTGGTAGCAATTATAATAATGGATATAAGTATTTAAAATTTAGTTTGGTGTGTGTGTGTGTGTGTGTGTTTTACTCATTCCTAAAGTTGACGGACATTTAGTGATACG
>NC_142931.1:2092499-2099999 GCF_046866305.1 Octopus bimaculoides
ATCTGAGTCAACATCAAAAAAAATAAAAGTTGGATCCAGAAATACTGGCTTCAGTTTCGACGTTAACCTAAAATCTTGCGTCGTCTCGGCTATCAGCAGCGGATTCCGCCTCTCATTAGTGTCACCAGATCTTCTTTCAATAATGAGAAGTAAATGGAGGCTGAAGAAGGGCGGGGAACTGTGACAGATGACAAAAAAAGAAAAAAATAATGGGGGGTGCAAAAAGTGAACCCCCCCCCCCCTAAATAGCATCAACGCATGCATTTCCTTTTCCTTCGACGAATACCCGGATGTTATATCACAGCCGAGTTGCAGAGAAATCTGCTGAACAGCCAAGGACCACTTGAGGATTTTCTGCTGTGAAGAAATGGAAGACGAAAGGAGAGAGAGAGAGAGAGCAAGAGAGAGAGAGAGAGAGAGAGAGGGAGAGAGAGAGAGGGAGAGAGAGAGAGAGAGAGAGAGAGAGAGAGAGAGGGAGGTAAAAGAGATAGAAAGAGACAGTGAATGGAGAGATTATATAGAAAGAGTGAGAGAGAGAGAGAGAGAATGAAAGAGAGAAAGCCTGCGATGGAAACTGCATCCCCCAACATACCGAATAACACCTCAGGAATGACAAAGAGAGAAGTGAGCCTCGCATTTTTGCCGACATCACCACCACCACCTCAACAACAACAACAACAACAACAACAGCAGCAGCAGCAGCAGCAGCAACAGCAGCAGCAGTAAAAGCAGGTGCTTTCTACAGCTGCAAAAACAACAGTAACAGTAGTAGCAGAAACTGCAAACACAGAAACACCGACAGCAGCAACAACAAGAACAACAGTAGTGAAAGCAACAACATCAAACACAACAAACAGATCACCAACATCGACAGAAGTAAAATTAACAGCGTCAGAACCCCCAGCCCCCCAAACATCAACAATTTTATCAACAGTAAAATCGCAAAAAAATCCCGCAAGATTTTCCCCTCCTGTGCTCGGAGCAATCAGACCTAAGCTGCAGTGAGAGGGAGCAGGAAGACCCTAATTGGCAAAAGGTTCGTAGATCAAACAAAAGGAAAAGAAACAAAATGACACCGAAATCTACACAAAAAAACTGGCAGTTATGACCAAAGTGGGGTGACACTGTGTGTGTGTGTGTGTGTCCGTGTGTCCGTCCCTACATACATACATACGTGCAAAGAAATTCTCAAATACCCCAACAGCATCCACACCATCACCGTCAACAACATCACCCAAGCACAACCCAATTTGCACACAACTTTCTGATCACATATTTCAACACCAACAAAAGTCGAACATTTTGAACGACTCAGCAATAAACACCAACAACAAAAGAACTGTTGTAATCCTTTGTCGGATAAAACACCCAATCCGTTATAGCAGTATAGTTAGTAAAGAAAAGTAAGATCACGACTATCTATGACCGTCTACTTTGTACTCTCAACTACACACAGTATTTGTAACGACTAGGATATACCACTCGTCTCCATAACATATCCCCTTTTAAGTTTTTCTTTTTTCTAAGGAAGTGTAATTTTATTTCTTTTAATAGCAATAATTTTAAAATCAAATCACCTCCCTTTTTTGAGTTTTTTTCATACAGCAACACATTTAATATTTTTTGCTTTTGGCATCCACTTCCAGGAACTCCGTACATTTTCTTTTTCGTATGCTTGTGCATCTGGGTTCAATTCTTTGTAGTGGCGTTGATACTTGAATAGTACCACTGGTTCTTCCATTCTCTTGGGTTCGCTCTCAACGAATCTTTTCTTTAGGTGGTTCATGTGTCTGTTGTATACCTCTTTTCTTCCTTTTCCTATGCGTTTGGTAATCACGCCATCTTCTCAACTATGTTTTCCCTTCTTATATGCCCTCACAAATATTTTTTCACTAATCATGTGTATTATCCGTTGCGATTTTCTTTTCTTGCCAGGCAACAATTTGTCGAAGACTGATTTTATTTTCCTCGCAAACATTAGCTCCACTGGTGACATACCTGCTAGTGTACTTGAGTTTGGTGTCACGCTATACTCTTAAGAATTGTTGTAGAGCTACCTCATCCTTGACTTCCTTATTCGACTTTCTTAGGGCTCTCTTGAACGTATCGACAAAGCGTTCTGCCTGTCCGTTAGATATGAGATGGTATGGCGCCATAGTTACATGTTCTAGAGCGAACGTTTTACAAAACTCTTTAAATTCAAATTACACAAATTGCGTTTCATTGTCAGATCCTTTCGCGTCTAGGATGCCAAATCTCGCAAACAGCTCATGTAAAAAATTTGTCGCAGTTGAAGAGGTTGGCTTTTTACACTTACAAATTTCTGGCCATACTACCACTAAGTAATATGAACCGTGTAAAGGACCAGCGAAGTCGATGTGTAGCCTCGACCACTGAACGTCTACTTTTGGCCAAGGTTCACTTTTCATCTTCAGTAATTTTGCCGCTAGACCACATCCTCTGCAGTCTTTCACTATATTTTCGATTTCTCTACCCATTTTTGACCAGTACACGTAGCATTAAAGCTTCCATCCTCGAAATACCAAGATACTCAACATGGAATTCTCTCAACATTTTCTTTTGCAATGTTTCAGGTATTACTACTCTCTAGGCATACATCAGTACGCCATCACAGATTGAGTATAAGTTCACGTCTTGGTTTCGTTTTGCATTAACCCTGTTCCTCTTTACTTTTCCTGTCCACAGTATTCTTTTCATTTCTGTTATGAATTTGTCCTTTACCGCATTTCATTTTTTGTCCTCTGGGGTCACCGGTAATTCACGTGCCACATTGCACACTACATTTTAAAATTTTCTCCTGCTCTTAAAGCTGTGATTACCGTATCTTCGAATGGCTCGCAGTATTTCGGTATCAGTGTAGACAAACCATCCGCATGTCCCTGTTTTTTTTTGACGGTAAATATTCCATTTTGTAATCACAATTCAATAATGTAGTGCCCCATCGCTATAGTCTATTCGCTGTGTTGTTGGCATTCCCATTTTTTAACCTTATATTGACAGTACTGGGCGATGATCCGTTTGTAGACAGAAATGTCTTCCTTGAATAAATCTATGGAATTTTTTCACACCGAATATGATTGTTAACGATTCCTTTTCTCTTTGGCTATAGTTCCTTTCAGCTGGTAATAACGATCGTGTCGCATGCGCTAAAGCGTTTTTACTCCCATTGTCATATTTGTGCAGAAGCTCGGTTCCCATACCGCACTCACGCGCATCTGTAGCCAATACAATATCCAATTTCGGATCAAAATGCGTGAACGATAAATTCGACGTTAAAATGTTTTTTTAACTCGTCAAATGCTTTCTGGCACTTATCAGTCCAGCACCATTTTGCATTTTTCTTTACCAAATCACCGAGTGGGGCCCTTACATTATGCATATTGGGAATGTAAATTTGGTTGTAATTTACTAAATCCAAAAATGTTTGTAGCATAGTCACATTATTCGGCGTGGGCATATTTTTTTTTTATCTCATTTGCTCTGGATGGATCCGGTTTCCGTCTGTTTTTATTATTTATCTGGCCCAAGTATTTAATATTTTTCGGGAAAAAAACACGCTTTTTCCTTCCGTTAACTTGAAACCGAATTCTCTAATCTTTTCGAATGCCCTTATAACGTGTTCTACGTGTTGTTCATGTGATTCGATTTTTATTAAGATATCGTCTAAATAGGCGATAGCAAAATCACAGTCACTCAGCATTGTATCCATTATTTGCTGAAATACACCGAAGGGAAACCGCTTCAATTTAAATAAGCCATGGTGTGTGTTAATGGTCAATAAGTGTGAACATTCTTCTTCTACTTGGATTTGTAGGTATGACTCTGAGAGGTCTAATATTGAGAATAATTTCCTCCCGTTCAATTTTGCGAATACTTCCTCAGGACTCGGCAATGGGTTGTTATGTGAGATTAAGCAATCATTTAACCCCGTTGAAAAATCTGCACAATCCTTTATTATTTTTCTTTTTTACGTCGACCGTAGGTGCTGCCCAATCTGAGTGGTCCATTTTCTCGACGGAAGGAGGGACCGGTTAAATTGCTCGGGGTCTGATATGGTCCAGATCTCAAGGTGGAGAAGAACTGGGATAAAGTGATGAGTAAGGTGGCCAATCTCACACAGAAATGGGCCGAGAGAAAGCTATACCTGAAAGGTCGGAGAAGGGTGGCGAACGTATACATCGCCTCCGTCATATATTATCGCCTGACCGTCGTGCCTTGCTCTAGTTTACGTCCGACCAAGCTGGAGTGAGTACTCTTCTACTTTCTGTGGAAAGGGGGCATTCCACTGGTTAGGCGCTCCGTTTGCTGTCAACATCCACTGAATGGATGGCTGGGCATGCCGTGGTTAGGCGCTCCGTTTGCTGTCAACATCCACTGAATGGATGGCTGGGCATGCCGTGGTTGCTAATGCACAGGCATATGCTGAAGCTGTAACATCTGCAGCGCTCCCGAGATGGTGAGCAGGTGTGGTCACCGTTTGTTAGACACGACTTTCCACATCTCGTCTCTTTGTCTGAGCTGTAGTCCTGGATGAAGCGTAAACCGAGGAAGGGCACCTGGCACCGAGAGTATCAACAGTAACTCACAGTCCTTTGTCAGTCGAGCAATGTGGTCGGTGGAAATTCCACTCCGGCATTGTATAGAGGGTTAGTGGCGGGAAAGTGTGACGACGTTCCTGGGGAGACTCTGGGCATCGATGAGAATGAGTTGGTTTGTCTGTTCTGGGGGACTTTGGGGCTGAGGCCTACGGATAACCTCCAAAAATCCCAGGCCTGGCAGTGCTACCGGGTGGAATTGTCGGTTCGAGATAAGCTCTACAGGTATGGATGTGCCGTCAGCCGAGCTTGCCCGAGGTGCGCGCAGAGCGACGAAACTGTTCTGCATGATCTTATGCAGTGCCCGAGCATTGTTGACCGGTGGGTTTATGTCAAATACCGACGGTCGCGTGTAGGACGGATCCGGTTATCAGCTGAGTCCATCGTGAAGATCGCCTCGCCAGCATTTCTTTGACCGGAAAGGGCAGGAAGTGTCTTTTTTCCTGGTGGGTCTTAGCGATAGAGTTTGTGTGATGGACCAGATTAAAAGGGCTGAAGATAGACACTTTCCTCTTTTGCCAAGCCCTCATCAACTTTTTCAAGTTTCACTTAATAAAGAAAGTGAGAGTAGAGAGGGAAGTGCTGCCTCCCAGCAATTTTGTTAAAAGATGGCGAATGGTGCGAGTGAACGGGCCTACTATAAGCATGCGCCTCTAGATCGAGGGTAGATGGAGTAGAACGGGTACTTGCCCTACTTGTCAGGGCGATCGTGGCTTTTATGTGGTTTCCACAAGCAACCCTCGGAAGATTTACTTGTTACAATTTTTATTATTATTGCCTTTTTTACACCATTCAATCCCACTGTACCGGCCCCAATCTTTTTTGTATATGAACCCACAGTGGTTAATAGAGAAAGAATTATTATTATTATTGTTCAGTAGTTTTTATTTTTATAACGTGCTTTCACTTCACTACCGAGCGCAGCTCTGTGCGCCTTGGGTATGTGCTAGTTACTGCATTGGAAGTGTTTTGCGTAGGATGTGTGCAGTGCCTAGTGGAGCTACTTTTCTGCATGTTATATATATTTGTTAGCCCTGGTGTTTTTGTTATGTATTTGTCTGAATTTTTTTTTTTATTATACCTAAGGCACCTACTATGATAGGAATTGTTTCTGTCTTTAGATTCCACATTCGAGTTACTTCTATTTCCAGGTCTTTGTATTTTCATAGTTTCTCCATTTCTTTTAGAGAAACGTTGTCATCTGTTGGTATAGTAGTCCTATGGTGGTTATTTTGTGATAGTTTTCTAGCTATATAAGGCCTCTACCACCTTCGATACGTTGTATATATAACCTTATTATTATTATTATTATTATTATTATTATTATTATTATTATTATTATTATTATTATTATTATTATTATTATTATTATTATATGTTTGACTTTTGCTTTATATTTGTACAAGTTGGATCCAAGTCTCACCCAGAGACCTCAAGAGACAACAAGTTAGAAGTTCATGTAGGTGTTATGCCTAGGGTACTATATATTTGGATTTGTACATAGTGTTGTTGTTCTTATTATTATTATCATTATCATTATTATTATTATTTTTATTTCCTGACCCAGTCAGTCATTATTTTCAAGTTGCTCTTCCAAAAAATGAATAATTACTTGATAGATTTGTGTATTTTTTCTAAAACTTACTCACAAATAGATAACTTCGAAAAGCTTTGAGTTTTCACCAAAAAAGTTTACAGAAAAAAAAAGTTTTGGTATTTAAAAAAAACTTTTTTACTTTCTTGCTGATGGCTTACAAAAATCGCTTCCAAATTTCGAAGCCACGCCTCTCGAAAGAAATCTTTAGAGAAGCAAGACTGTCATATACAAAACAAACTCGAGGACGAACAAGAAAACATTAATCACAGAGACATCTACATTGCAACAGACTAAAAACGATATTAATGACTATTTTATCGAGAGCATCGCTTGTTTAAATAATACTAACGTATGTTTGTGAAAACAACATTTGCACATGCGCACGTGCACTCACACACATATACACACAAACACACACGTATACACACACAGACACACACGTATACACACACAGACACACAAACGCACAAACAACATCAAGTGAAAAGATTAAGCACATTAGAGAGAGGCTCAATTTTACCCACGTGGCAAATCAGGCTTTGGGCATGAGAAGACGTTCCTGGAAGAAAGGGCTTGTTAGGAACTTTCTTCCAGACGAAACAGCGTCTCTCTCTTTCTGAAGAATTCATATAAGAATGGGCAAAGAGTAAATTAATTATGCTGCATCATTTAAAGAACAGCAGTAAGTTTTAGTTATCCTTAAAATAACCGCTGGAAGAAGCTGTACACGACATATTGTGTGAAGTTCTGTCGACTGAGTGTAGGAAACCTTTTGGAAGAGAGCATTGTGCTTTTAGGACAATCAAAAAGCAGGGTGAAATAGTGAAACACCGCACCCCACATGTACCCCAATATCTAGAGTAGAGAAACACGGTAACGAGAAGAAATATGTGTTGGGGAAGAGTAATGAGGAACTTTCAAATCCTGACGACCCTTGAAAATCACGAGTCTATAAGAAAGCTGTTTGCAGGTGAGGGCGCAGGTGCAGAAGCATGAGACTGACGGCTGAAGATAAAAGAACCAGTTGCTAAACATGTGGTAATTACAACCACGTGGAGACCTTTTGATGTAAAGAGTTAGCAAGACTAGGGAAGTGGAGAGAGAGAGGAAAGAAGTTGCGGCAACAGGATCAGCAGGTTTCTGCTTCTTGAGCATTATCAGACACAGCTCCGATAATAGCGGAGGAAATTACCTCGCGATCATTTCTAGAAAAAAGTGAGCGGGCGCATTATCCTTCCACATAGTTAGCTAACAGCATCCCACTCTCCATTGTCTTGTGACGAGCAA
>NC_142931.1:2104999-2119999 GCF_046866305.1 Octopus bimaculoides
TATTCATAAAGTTTTGGTCAGCCCGCGGGTATAGTAGAAGTAACTTGCCCAAGGTACCACGCAGTGAGATTGATCCCGGAACTAGGAGAGTATGAAGCAAATTTCTTACCACACAGCCACGCCTGCTTAGCGGCATTTTTGCATAAAAACATCACAAATCCTGAAAAAAGGATTTTTTTAGAATCTCCACACTTCCCTTTCAAAGATGTGACTATTTAGTAACGTGAGCAGTTTATGCTATGACATGTGAATCATTGGTCAGTCTATTTTCTGACAAGTGAGTCATTGGTCAGTGTAAAAAGACTTCTGTTTTATTTTCCACAGACTTAGACTGGCAGAACCAGTTGACCATCGGGCAGGCAGCCATTAGTAATTCTTCAATTACGTTTATTGAATCTTTTGAGTTTCACTGATGAAATTTTTGACTTTTATACATCCGAGGCGTTAAGTACCGAGACGTCTGTGATCAGTGTAACTGTATGCCCGCCTCCCATAGATGAAGGATCTTAGTCTATGAGCAGAGACTCCGAGACCCGTGACGTTAATGTGGAGGGTATTTATTTTTGCTTGAACATCTGAAAACTGACGATTACAAAGGTAGTGAGGGAGATCCGAAAGACTGAAGTTCTGGTGAGAAAAGCCTGAATGTTAGTGTTAGTTGGGGGGTGGGATGGAGGAAGAGGGCATACAACCATGGCCATGCGTTGAAGAGCGATAAGTGAAGTGGTTGGGAAGAATGGTTGTGCAACGAGTCCAGCTAGGTCCGAGGAGTAGCAGTACCTGTAGTAACGGTAGGAGAATGAGAGAGAAGGGAGACAATAGGTCTTTTGATTTGAGGTCGGAGTGTGTTGGTGAGCGACATCACGGCACGGCGGCCAGCCTTTAGCTGCGTTCTACAATACCTGTAGCGGCAGTAGCAGCACAGTTCCAGATGTGTAAGAACTACTCCATTGTCACTTTCAGATGGACTTTGATCGAAGAATCATTGCCAATATAAGATACCGTTATTTGTCCTTATGCCGTTTCTGTTAGAAGTAAAAATGATTGATTCGTGAAGGAAATGGAGTGAAGATTATTAGAGACGTGAATTTATGTTTGTTGGCTGCCTTCGAACAAGAAAGACAATCTCTTATGCCGGAAATAGATATGTAGTGGGATTTTGAACCATCTCGTTCACATTTCCGGATTATAACCAGTAACTATTATGCCACAAAAGTTAAAGATCATCTACGAGAAATTAATGCACCAAAAAGGCATTAACACCTGCGTGAATGTGGTTCAACCAATCAAACTTGGCTGGGTGTAACCAAACAGTGGTAGACCTGAAAGTAAGTTTTGTGAATTTCCCCGTCAAATACTTCTGACGAAGGTTCTCGAAGTTTTGACTGAAGTAATAAAAGCTGAGATGTTGAACTCCCAAACAGAACAATCTCAGGTGCTACATAGAACTCTGTCGGTCAGTTTTTGTGATAAGGTGTGTTCTCACTCTTTCTATTTATTCTTTCTTTAATAACCATAAACAATTTTCGTATGAATAGCTAAAAGTATTATGCAATGAAGATTTTTGACTATCGCATTCACTCTCCCGTCTCTCTCATGAATGATGTTTTATTCAAATAATTGTTGTACATATGTAACTGCGAATGTTCCAGGTAATAAAAAAGAACGGGAGCTTATACAAATATTAGTGCATTCATTTTCACCTGTACACTCAACCTATCAAATATGGCATACAACTAACGACTAATTACTGACCAAGATATTCTACACCTCCCCTCTCTCTCTCGCGAGAGAGAGAGAGAGAGAGTGAGAAGAGGGTTAGAGGCTAAGAATAGACCAGTGAGGTTGTGGGGTATTGCTGAATATCAAGTTAGATGTTGTTGTTGTTGTTAGTAGTAGTAGTAGTAGTAGTAGTAGTGGTGATCTTATCGATGGTGGATGTGGACAGTCATGTCAGTTATCTGGTCTTAATGAAATTATTTCCTTTGCTTTTAGACCTGGAAGACTCTTAGAGGGAGTTTTTATTTTCTAATTACGTGAAAGATTTTCGAGGTTATTGAGTAGTAGTAGTAGTAGTAGTTGCTGTTGTTGCTGTTGCTGGTGGTGGTGTTAAACGTGCTGGGGGTGGTGGTGGTGATAGCAATGGTGTTGGTAATGTGGTACGTCGTGGTGTCGCTGTTGGCGACAGTGTTGGTAGCATTGGTGGAGGCGTTGGTATGGTGATGATACAAGCCTGAGTGTGTTAGTAGTGGATGTTTGGGTGGTGTAGGTGGTACAGGCAATAGTGGTGGTGGTGTTATTACCCCCTCCGTTATTTCTTTAAGACGATGGTGTTTGTGATGATGGAGAGAGAGAGAACCACAGTCACTAACAGCTGCCTTTCCTTCTCTTTCTCTCTCCATCCTTTACTTTCTCATTCTTTCTACCTCTCCCCCTTTCTCTCCCTAGTTCCTCACCCCCTTCCCCCTCTCCCTTTCATTCTACATTCTCGCCCCTTACTATTTCCTACTCTCTCCCTCATTTTTCACTCTTCTTCCTTCTTTTCGTTCTTTTCTTCCGCCGCTCTCTCCCCCCTTCTCTTACTCTCTCTCCCCCTTCTCTTACTCTCTCTCCCCCTTCTCTTACTCTCTCTCCCCCCTCTCTTACTCTCTCTCCCCCTTCTCTTACTCTCTCTCCCCCTTCTCTTACTCTCTCTCTCCCCATTTCTTTCTCTCCCCTTCTCTTTTTTTCTCCCCTTCTCTTACTCTCTCTCTCTCTCTCTCTTTCACCCTCTCGTTCTCTTTCTCTCTGTATGTTTACAGCTAAAAATCTCCCTAGAGTCTCGTCCAACTCTCCCGAGAATTGCATCTTACCGTCTCTAAAAGGGAACAAAACATTGGATTATATGGACCTGACTCACTATATCTGAACAAAAGACGAGATGGTCATGTCCGGAATGGTTTTGATCATACGTGTATATATAATCATAGATGCATTTAATAAGAAGAATCTCATTTTCTCATCACCACCACATTTCTTCGTCTCTTTACTTCTGTATCTATCTATCTATCTATCTATCTATCTATCTATCTATCTATCTATCTAATTATCTATCAACACAGCCTATCTACACACACATATAGATAGATATATAGCTATACATATACGTACATATACATCCAAACATATATACACATACATATACACACACACATATATATATATATATATGCGCTCCCATATACATATATATATATATATATATATATATATATATATATACATATGCATATCTCTCTGTTGATTCTCACTTTCTATACCCCCCCCCCCCACCCCTCGCACTTACGACCGTATCAATACCTATAACATATTATCTGGCGTTTTTCTATCTCCGCATCGGCAAGCAAATCGTCTGCTTGCACACTCAAAGGCACACACACATGCACACACACACACACACGCACATGCACACACACACACACACACACACACACACACACACACACACACACACACACACACACACACACACACACACACACACACACTATCAGTCACCAATTTCATCTCAATTCATTGTCGACATTGTAGCGTATTTCGAGCCGATTTTCTCTCAGTTCATATTTTCTATTTCCGGTTTCAATCCGGTTCAAAATGGTGGTGTTTCAGAGTTAGTTTTGCTTTCTTTCAGCTTCTCTATCGCCATCAAACTAAGAAACTAACCAACTCAACTCCACAAATACACTTATACACACACACATTCACACATGCATGTGTATATATTGTGTGCATGCATACAGAGATATATGCATGTGTTTATATATAACATACATACATACATACATACATACATATATATATATATATATCTTGTTATTGATAAGTGTATATATGTATAAGCGTATATAAAATATATACATATGTGTAATATAATATATATATATATGGATCTGTATGTATATACACGCACTCATATTCATGTATGCATGTATAAACATACACCCGTTTGTATTTATATGTATATATATGTAAGTGTATGTATTTAATATGTGTGCGCGCGTACGCGTGTATGTAATATGTATATATATATATATATGTATGTATGTATGTATGTATGTATGTATGTATGTATGTGTGTGTGTGTATGTATGTGTGTGTGTGTGTATGTGTGTGTGTGTATGCCTGTGTAAGCGTAGTATGTCCCTCGCCAGAACAATATTGCGGATTCATTCTTCTTTTTCTGTTTTCGTTTTAAATTAATTCTTATCCGCCATCTTAGCCATTGTTTTCGTTTTCGTTTTCGTTGTTGTTGTTGTTTTTGCTGCGGTTGTTGTCCTTTCTTGCTAGTCTCATTGTCAAATCTATTTCCCTGCAATATTTCTAAAACATCCAACTTCATTCTCTCTCTCCTTCCCCCCCCCCCTCTCTCTCTCTCTCTCTCTCTCTCTCTCTCACTCTCTCTTCTCTCCTCTTTCTCTTTCTCCACCACTGTTCCACACTCGACCATCCTGACCATTTTTCAATTTCCACACTCTTCCGGCCTTTTTTCGAAAGAGCATAAGCACACACACATACACACACAAACACACACACACATTCACACACACATTCACACACACATTCACAACACATACACACACACACTGATACAGGCAGACACGTATATATATATGTGCACATAGTGTATAGAACTACAACATATGTATGTGTGGTATATATATCATATATATGTATGTGTGTGTGTATGTATATATGTGTATACATACACACACAGACACACATACACACACACACACACATATATTTGTATGTGTACGCACACTCACACATATATGTATGTATATTGTATGTATATACATGAATGTATATATATATATATATATATATATATATATATATTTACACACACACACACGGGTATGTATGCACACACTAGATACTCACATACCTGTCTATCTTTTTTTTCAGCAATTCCTGCCAAGCACCCCGGGTGTGACTCGGGAACGTTTGAAATGTTTTCTCAATTGTTATTACTAGAATTCCCAGACAGAATGTTGCCAGAATTCCGTTTCGATTCCGTTCTATTTATATGGCCAATATTCTTGAGGAAGTCCTGAATATCGCACAGCCTCCTCCTCCTCCCCCTCCTTCTCCTCTTCCTCCTACCATTACAGCAACGGACCATTGCGTAGTCAGTGGATCTTCTAAAAATAGCAGCCTCATCTTCCTCAAATCATTGTCTACTGCTTTGTATTGAAAAGACACAGGTTATTGTGTTCTTAGATATACAAAACACAAGGGACTGTTGTGGCTTGAGTGCCCTTCACCGACGCTCTGCTAGATCTTTGGCCCTTTACTATGTGGCGGGTCATATTTTGTGTGTAAGTCGTCTTAATACTTTTTTTCTTAGTCCCGAAACGGCCGAATGCCTTTGTCTTTGTCTTCACAAAGACGAATGCCATTCATCTCAGTTTGGTGGAATCTACTTCCGTCGTAAACGGGAGAAGTTGATGATAACTAAAACACTTGTTATTTACCAGGTGATACTATATGATAATGCTATGAGGCAGCGAGCTGTGGATTCGTTAGTGCGTCGAACAAAATGCTTATTTTTTATCTCTTAATTGTTTCATATATTAGACTTCGGCCATGCTGGGGCACTGCTTTGAAGAACTTTCAGTCAAATGAATCGACAGAAGTGATTATTTTGTTTAAAGCATAGCACTTATTCTATCGGTTCCTTTGGCCGAACTGCTAATTACTGAGGACGCAAACCCACCAACACCGATTCTCAAGTGGTGGTAGGGGACAAAGAGAGACACACACACACATATACATAACGGGCTTCTTTCAGTTTCCATCAACCAGACCCACTCACAAGGTTTTGGTCAGCCTGAGATTATAGTAGAAGACACTTGCCCAAGATACCACGCAGTGGGACTGAACCCGGCACCATGTGGTTGGCAAGCAAACTTCTTACCTCACAACTACGCCCACTTAGCGGCATTTCTTCCGGCTCTTTATGTTCTAAGTTCAAATCACGCCGTGACCAACGTAGTTTTTTTTATCCCTCCAGGGTCGATAGCATGGAATCAAGTTCTAAAATCGATTTGCGTCTCCCTCACCTCAAACTTACTCGAGTTGAACCCTGTAACGGACTGGTGTCTCATTGTAAGGGAATGCTATGGTCTCGGTTATTTATATGCTATGGAAAACGAGTTTCAGGGTTTGAGATAAAAATACATAACGTCAACCTATACTATCCATGGTGTTTATTTTCTGCTGAGTGGAGTGAGCCATCGAGCTGTAACTACATTAATCTCTTTCAGTGTAGGGAGCTGGTATTAGATTAACTTCTTGTTTCTTTCTGTAGTTGTCCAACATTGCATTGCAACAGCAATCTTCAAGTGACATAATGGAATAAGGGAAGCGGCGGCGGCGGCGGCGATGTGATAAATTGATAAATAAATTGTAAACGTAACGACCCAGAAACATTGGCTTACGTTGGTCCTTAATTCTAGTTTCAAAATATGATGCAGAGCATGGCTGTGAGGTAAGAAGCTCACTTTCCAATCACATGGTTTTGGTTTCAGTCCCTTGGACGATTGTAATCTACTATAGCCTCGAACCGACTAAGGCCTTGTGAATGGATTTTGTAAACAGAAACTGAATGAAGCCCTTCGTATGCACACACACACACACACACACACACACACACACACACACACATCTATATATATATGTGTGTGTGTGTGTGTGAATGTGTGTGTGTGTGTGTGCCTTTCATTCTGTGTTTGTCCCGCCATCGCCACTTGACAACTGGTGTTGGTGTGTTTACGTCCCCGTAACTTAGCGGTTCAAAAAAGGATCAATAGAATAAGTACTAGGTTTTAAAAAAACGAGTCCTGGGATCGATTTGTTTGACTAAAACCCTTCAGGGCAGTGCTCCAGTATGGCCGCAGCCAAATGACTGAACCAATTAAAAGAACAAAACAATTCACTTTGCTGCAGCCACTCGTACGTCATATTGGTTTCAAATTTTGTTACAAGGCCAGCAGATTTGGGGGAGGGGGTAAGGCGATTATATAGATCCCTAGTATCTGACTGGTACATATTTTATCGAGCCTGAAAGGATGAAAAGCAAAGTCGATCCCGGCGGAGTTTCAAATCAGAACGTAAAGTGGGATGAAATGCATTTTGTTCGGCGCGCTAAGGATTGTGCCAGCTAGCGCCCTTAATCGCACGTCATGACACCAGGAAATCCGTTAGAACTGGGACAAAGTGTTCGGATCACAAAAAACCAATGGAACTCCTGGATAGATTGGAACCCACTTCCATAAGGAAATCATCTAATCATTTAACCACTTGGCCACATCGCTTCTACAATAAATGAATTATCTTCAGTTTAATCTCGACACAGAATTTGTGTGATTTCTTACAGAGGCACAACAGCTCCGATTAATAGATGTGAGATGCTGTGGTGTAAATACCTTTCCGAATATATCTTCTTTGCTAAGTAGAGATGCTACTGATTGCTTCTCTAACATAAGACGCGAAGTAATTCACTGCCGGATCCTGAAAAGCTCGCTAACACTGTTCTCTGCCGAACTGTACGAAGGCAAAATTCTCCTTCGTTTTTGAATTTGCAATTTGAACAGCATCACCCAGAAAACTGATTCTTCCCTGTACTCAAGGAGGTAGAGTGAATTATATCAATGAATGTGTTTTGCTATTCGTATATAGACAACAACATCATGGCAGTGTGTATACACACTCAGACACACACACACTTTTGGAAAGATTAGCAAATAATGGTGAATATTAATAATTCATGATCTTTCTTTGTGCGCGCGCGCATGCGCGTGTGTGCATTGAATGTGTATATATTAGTATATGTGTGAATGGTGATGCTCTTGTGTGAGTTAATAACAAATGAATTGTGTCCAGAGCCAAACGATTCCTCAAGCTCATGAAATTACACTTGATGAGTGATTGTGTCATGACGTTAACAAACGTCACATGGGCAAGGAAGGTACTGTTATCAATAAGTCACCATTATACTTCCATTTTCTCTCTCTTCGCTTCTTACGCAGAACCAGGAACAAGTTTCCAAAGAAAATGCAATGTCGTTGGTTTCTACGTATCTTTGAAAATATAGCTGTGGGAGACTGAATATTGCCAATAAAAAGCGAAGCTTTCTCACAAAATTTATTAGCACGGAAATTAATTGCATTAGATCCGACTTGTTACAGGTGTCCTGTGATATAATTATATCCATATATTATATATACACCTCCAGGTAAATCTTTCCCGAATTTCCAATGTGTAAATATATAAATGCATGAATGCATGCTTACACACATACACACACACATACGTACGTATGTACGTACCTACCTTCCTACCTACCTACCTGCATACATACATACGCACACACACATACATGTACATAATACGTATATATTTGTCTATGTATAAATGTATGTACGTCTGCTGTGTTTTCTAATCTGAATTACGGAGTGTGTGAGTTGTGTGTATGCGTGTATGCCTGTGTATGTGCATGTGTGTATGCCTGTGTGAATGTTTCTGTTTGTATTTATTGAGCATTTATTCGTATCCTTAATGCGCAAAAGCATTTCGTCTCCCGATATTTTCAGAGTGGAAATATCTAACATTTGCTGACTAATCTTTATATTCTGTTCGTATACAGACAGATATCACCAGACTGATGCGCACGCGCACACGCGCGCACATTGTTTGGCATTCTGATGAAGATAGCGCAGCATTCCTGATTAGGTTGATAAACACACCTTGAGAGATTTATCTTACGTAATTCACGTACCACAATTATGTAATTATACATTTAATGATGAGTGTCTTAATGAAACAGCTGTTGAGCATAATTAAAGTATGAATTGTATGTGATATTTATGCTTTTCTTCTTTTATGATAAATCTGCTACTCTTAAACAACACTGTTTTAATCACTTCTCTTTAAACATACAAATCGGTCCCATCTGGATTTTCTGCAATGTAATAACATGTTGTAGTTTAACGACCTTTTATTTATTCAGCTCTTAATTACAGTAGAGTTTTTACATGATATTTATACGTCAGTATAAATATGGCCGGACACGGACACACACACACACACACGTATATGAATATACATATATATATATATATATATATATATATATATATATATATATATATATATATATATATATATATATATATATATATATATATATATATACGTGCGTGTGTGTACGTGTGTGTACGTGTGTGTGTGTGTGTGAGTGTTTGTGTATGTAAATGTAAATATGTTGGGGCATCCTACAAATAGTGCAGTTTTTTTTCAATTGCATGAACTAAAAGTCGGAGAAGGAGGGGATAAACTACCTGCACCATCTTGCTATGAAAGCAAGTAGTAATTTTTCCTTGTTCTTATTCTTAGTGCAAGTTTTGAAGAGTGCAGCTCGATTTCAACAGTTATTTTTTCAAAGCTATAATGGAAGTGACAAAGGCGCATATTCGGCATATTTTGCTTTATGAGTTCAATAAAAGCAACAGCGAAATGGAAAGTGCGAGGAATATTAATGCAGTGTATGGGGATTGGACAATAAGCGTCAGCCAGTGTCAGTGGTGGTTCCAGAAATTTCGAGCCGGAAACTACAGCCTGGAAGACGAATCTCATTCTGGAAGATCTGTAGAGATCGACGAAGACATCCTGCAAACCCTGGTGGAACAAAATCCCATCCTGACTGTTGAGGAACAAACAGAGAAGCTTGGATGTGGTCATTCAACCATCATTGACACCTGCATGCCATCGGAAAAGTCAGCAAATTCGATCAATGGGTTCCTCACTAACTTTCCGCATGTAATCGCGAGCAGAGAGTGAATGTATACTCTTCTTTGCTGTCACGTCTCACGAATGAACCTTATTTGGACTGAATAGTGACTGGTGACGAGAAATGGGTTCTCTAGAGAAATGTCAAGCGCCGAAGACAGTGAGTAGGGAAAGGAGAAATACTGGCACCCCAGGCTAAAAATAGTCTGCACTCACGTAAGGTGCTGTTATCTGTTTAGTGGGATATGAAAGGTTTCGTTCTCAGTCGTCTATATTACTACTTCCAGTTGTGGTCACCGCAGAGCGTCAAATTGGTAGCAAAACTTGAGACAATCTAGCGTCACTACACATAGAAGATTGACTCGGTGAAGCAGACGAGCTATTGGGAGAGGCTGAAGGAACTGAAGCTCTACTCCCGAGAGAGAAGGCGAGAAAGATATGCAATGATATACGTATGGAAGATCCTGGAAGGTCTAGCTCCCAACTTTGGAATTAAAAGCTATACCAAGGACTGAACTGGACGGCACTGCATGGCACCAGTGATTCCGTCTTATCTATCTAGAATAGGGACCCAATATTGTAACTGTTTGGGTTTCAAGGGTCCACAACTATTCAAAATTCTGCCAATAATCTCAGAAACTTGTGAGGTGTGGATGTGGAGGTCTTCAAAGAAAGCCTGGACACATTTCTGAGATACCAGATGAAACCACATCGCAGCAGAAGGCACGAGAAAGAGCAGCTCCGTCCAACTCGTTATTTCACCAGAAACTGTACAGAAAAGTAACTCTGACACGCTGAAAGGCGGTGCTCCAGTATGACCTCAGCCTCTGACTGAATTCGGTAAAAGATGTTATATATATATATATATATATATATATATATATATATATATATTCTGATCGAATCTCCATTGCGTCAACATGTACCTCCTTGCGACAATATAATATTTAATCCAATCAAGATATCCTTGGCCGGAAGAGTAGCCTGCCGTATACACCTCACTTGGATGTTTACCACTACCGATGTTCCGCTCGCTATGAAACATATGTAGCCCGGATCTTTCCTACTCCATTCCGTAACTCTAGTATTCTTATTCGCACATCCAGCAACCCTTGTCGCCTACTTAGTGGGCTATCTTAGCCCACTGAGATATTGAATATCTACAGACTTCATCTGTCTCCTATTTCTTGAATCGGTAGCTGCCTGTCTGATAACATCATCGTGGGGGTAAGTAACGGAACTCTTTCAAACCCATTCTCTATGAACTCTGGATTGCCTTCGGGTTCGGTTTTGTCCCTCTATATACCGAAGGAGTGCTGCTCCGATATCTGGGAAGATCCGCTCGACTTGCTGGAATTCAATCCATAACAGACAACCCAGCCTCTTGCCCAAAGACTCGCCGTCTTCTCTCTGTGCCTTTTCTGCCGTTATTATAATGATTACTGATCTTCGGAGTTGGCTGTTTCGTGCTTACGTCATTGACGTAAGTCTGTCCCATTCATTTCCCTGCCTTTCATCACTCTTAGCGCATTCACCCCCTACTCTCAGAACATCAGCCCTTTGGAACCTTTTCTCTGTCAGTGTTGTTCATGTGGGTATTGGCAAGCGTAACTTTAAACGAAACCTTAACAGCATCGAACTCACAGGCCTTGGAGGTCCACCAAATGTTATGGACAATGATATCCAGACTCATCTAATAAAAAGGATGCGAGGACAGAGACAAGAATCGAGCCTAGATTTGCAACCAGTTTTTGATCTGTGAGACACAATATTCATAATCAGCATCAAAATTAAAACAATATTTAGACTATAGAAGGTTGACAAAAACGTTAGCAAGCCGGGCGAAATGCTTAGCGGTACTTCGTCTGCCTTTACGTTCTGAGTTCAAATTCCGCCGAGGTCGACTTTGCTTTTCATCCTTTCGGGGTCGATAAATTAGGTACCAGTTAGACACTTGGGTCGATCTAATCGACTGACCCCCTCCCCCAAAATTTGGGACCTTGTGCCTAGAGTAGAAAAGAATATTTAAACTATACTTTCTTTCGGTTGCTAAGGTATCCATATTTTCTATATTTGGTGGCGGTGCTCCAGTATGAGCACACTCCAGCAGACGGAACCAGTAAAATATTAAAATATACATTGACAAAAGATAAAAGCAAACATTAAATAAAAATAACGCAGCTATCAATATTGGTATGGGGTGTGGCCAATGTGGAGCACGGCCACCAAACATAGAAAATATGGATCCTTCAGCTATGAGGAACTTGGTGTTGATCCTGAATATTGTTGATTATTTGAACACTGACTGGCAACCGTTATCTTTAACAACTGTTCAACGATTAAATAACGCCGCAAGGAATTAGGGGGACGTAGCCATGACAGCTTGGTTATGACGTTCACTTTGTAATCATGTGCTCCAGGTTCGATCTCACTGCAAAATATGCATGCATGTATATATGTATACACACGTATATGCATATATGCATGCATACATCTACCCATCCATCCATCCATCCATCCTCCATACATACATACTTATATGCATGCATGAATACATACATACATCGTACATACATGCGTACATGCATGCATACATGCATACATACATACATGCATGCATACACACATACACACACATATATGACGGTTATGTACAGTTTCCCTGTCTACCAAAGTTCGCGCACATGGCATTGCTTAACTCGACGCTGTAATAGAAGACATCTACGCAAGGTACACCAGTATAGAGTCAAGATATTTGATTTTGAAGACAACCGACGTTTTGGAGACTTGTACTTCGTCATTTTGGATGCAAAAGAGAAAGCAAAATTCTGCAAGGAAGAAATCTCTGTACCTCGGGCTAACACACTCAATCTGCACTGAATCGTTATTTTACTCAATTACACTTCTACAATTGTAATTATTGTAACAATGAATAATATTTTAGATTGGTGATGGGTCTTAATAGAAGTACGTACACTGCTGTTTTAATCCTCTTACCATCGTAAAATATGAAACAACCTTCAATCTCATTGGTGAAGTGAGCTATCTTATTGATTTCCTTTTATATGACACGGAATTTATACAAGGATAAAGTAATGAGATTGTGTTGTGTCATTTTCTAACAGATATTGAGCACGTGACTGAAATGAAATGGCTGCAACAATAAATCGCATCTTCAGCATTTATCTAGTTTTTGCCGTTTGTCGCCATTTCTCCAGTCTAGAATTTTCCGATTAATGCCTCTTTCGGGGTCGGGTAAATCACTACCAATTATTTAAATTAATTTTACTAATATTTGGATCACTTTTAACAGTGAAATATATGTATTTGTTAAATAAAATTATCCGGCACATCTTGGGAATCTTGGTGATATGTTTCGGCCCAACTAGCTACGAATCTTGAACCCAATTTAGAAGACTCGATCCAAGTGAATTCCACGATATTCCACGACAGATATTTATATTTGATTATTTATTATAAAACTGGAAGTGAAAGAGATGGGTGTGTATATTATAAACCACTTAATCAATTCAGATACCCTTTAGAAATTTTGCTATGTTTGCGGGTGGAATTTTAAAAAGAATATTCTCACAGTTCAACGAGACTTGGACAAGTGTTAATGGCTGATCTTAGAATGTTAGTAACAATAAACTAGAGTTCTATTGACGGATAGAACTGGAGACTTCATGCTTTGCACCTTTGCTACGTGTGGTCTTGTGACCTTGGACTTTATTGATTATAAAAGACAAAGATTGATTATAAAAGACAAATCAATACTTTATTAATAATTTATTCAATTGCTCTTTTTTCATTTATTGATTCATTTTTTCTGTTTCCTCGACAGGAAATTCTGTGGAATGACAGTGTCACTGTAAGGGTGTATACATGTATACATGAGTGTGCAGTTAAAAGATAACTGGAATAGACAAACAAAAATAACAACAATGAATTAATTTTACGTGTTCCAGATAATAAAAGTCTATAATAAATTAAAATGTTTGGAGATAATACCATTTCAACAGAACATCTTCCATTCTACAACTCTCAACTCCGTTCCACATTCTTATTTATTTCTTCTCCGCTAACGACATCATTTCTTATGCGCGCGTTCACGCATTTTAAGTAAGAAGGCCGGCAATTTTGAGAGGAAGAGGGGGAGGAGGAGGTCAATCGATCACATCACTCCGATAACTGACTGACACTTTATTTTATCGACCCCCAAAAAGATGAAAGGCGAAATTGACCTCGGTGAGATTCGAACTCAGAAAACAAAGGGCGGGAACAAATATGCAAAGCATTCTCCCGAGACTTTAATGATTCGGTCAGCTTATCGCTTCTCTGTATGCATGTATGTGTGTGTGCGTGTGTACACACACACGCATAGACGCGCATATATACTTTAATAATAAAACTGCAAAGACGTCACAAAACCTTTTTTTCGGTTCCATTCTTAACCAAAACTGTCCGACGAACGGGAACGTGAAACTCCGAGTAACAGTTTTCGAAGCTTCATTAATAAAGAATATTACTCTACCTCCGATAATCGTGACATCGTCAAAGAGAATGGGAAATTTGACATATTCAAAATTTGTTTATTACAGTATTATTCTCGTGGTAAGTAGCTTGCTTCCCAACCATATGGTTCTGGGTTCAGTCTCACTGCCTGGCACCTTGGGTAAGTGTCTTCTACTATAGCCTCGCGTCGACCAAAGCCTTGTGAGTGGATTTGGTAGATGGAAATTGAAAGAAGCCCGTCGTAAATATATATATATATATATATATATATATATATATATATATATATATATATATATTTGTGTGTGTGTGTGTGTGTGTGTGTGTCCCCACCGTCGCTTGCCAACCGATGTTGGTGTGTTTACGTCGCCGTAGGTTAGCGGTTCTGCAAAAGAGACCGACAGAATAGGTACTAGGCTTACAAAGAATAAGTCCCGGGATCGATTTGTTCGACTAAAAGCGGTGCTCTAGCATGGCCGCAGTCAAATGACTGAAACATGTAAAAGAATTAAGTTTAATGTGAATTCAATGAGAATAATCTTTTAATAAACAACGTTTGAGGTTGTATTCTCCTTTCTTCTTTATGGTGGTTTGGTTCTATCTTCTGCATGTTGTAGGAAACGCAATGAAGCGAACTCAGGATCAATCTATCGA
>NC_142931.1:2122499-2164999 GCF_046866305.1 Octopus bimaculoides
AACTTGTACAAATGCAAAACAAAAGTCAAACATAAAATAATAATAATAATAATAATATGTATGATAATCGAGAGAAAGAACATGTATGATAATCGACATAGCTTTTCCCCGGTGACAACAGGATCGATGTGAAAGAAGAAAATATAAACAACTATGACAATTTAAAGTGGGAAATACGAAGGTTGTGGTCAATGAAGAGAAGAGACGTGATACCAAAAGTAATTGGTGCTCTTGGAAGTATCAGCACTCAACTACCAACATGGCTGGAAAAGATTGGTGCAAGTGTGAAGGTAGGAGACCTACAAGAATCAGCATTGCTTGGAACTGCAGGAATTCTTCGCAGGGTTCTTGAAGCATGACCAGTAAACAAGAGTCAGCTTAGTCTGCTGGCTGTGAACAGGTGACACTTTCCATCATAACCAGCAAAATAAGCTGAGAGTTTTCATATAATAATAACGATGATTTCTTTATTTTATGATGCCAAGTTCCAAATAGATAAAGCAGAGAATCACTTTTTTGTAGGATGTGTGGCAACAAAAACTAAACAATCCCACATGTTGTGAGTGAGAATAACAAACTGGCTCAAAGAGAATAGTAAAGGGAGGCATGATAGCATGGCTTAGTTTGTTCGCTGGAGATTATGTGAGCAAAACGGTCCTGGAAGAACACGAAAATAGTACGACCATAAACCGGGTGTCACCAATAATAATGAGTATAAAATCTTATGCGATTTTACAATCCAGTGTGACTCACAAATTGATGCTCGGTGACCAGACATTGATATAATGGATAAAAGGAAGAAGGAAACGAAGATCAAAGATGTACGAGTGAGTGAAAAAGAGCTGGAAATGATGGGAAAATACAAGCTACTAAAAGACAAAATGTCACCAATGTGGGCAATGAAGAGATTTTTACAGAATTGGGGTAAGTAAATAGCGGGCATTAGAAATTTATGTAAGACGTGTGAACCAAAATTCTTTATCACTGTTTCCCCAACTGTTTCGGGCTCACACACCCCGTTTCGATGTCTTATAGACGCAAAAATAACTCTCTTCCCGAGGAAAAAGGAAACATGTGCCCTACCATTAAGGGCAAAATTAATTTAGTAGTCTACAAGTATGCGCGCGCGCACACATCCAAGCGTGCGTGTGTGTTCAAAAGAAATTTTGACTTGAAACTTAGTTGGAAGTTTCATTTCTTACGCACGGCCCCTTTTTCAACTGACCCTAAGCCTTCACCAAGATATTATCCCGTCCTCAAACACTGGTCGAACGTTACCACAGATTTCGATCACTTAAGTTTGCAGGAGTTAACTCCCTTTCGTCTTTTTTTTTTTGTTTCCCTTCTAATGGTGAGTAGCGGGAACATACATACATACATACATACATGCATACATACATACATACATACATACATACGTACGTACGTACAATAAGCCGGATATTGTTGATTGGGATACACAAGAAGCGGTATGTACCGCCACATAGGTCACCTGACCTGCTGATGTGAATATCTCTTTGGAAATCAAAGAAGATATCTATGGACAACTGCTTCGAAACCTCCAGCTTCTATATCCGGATTACAAATTTACATTTTTACCTGTAATAATTGGAGCAATTGGTTTTGTAAGTAAATGCCGAACTATCGGTCTGGATAAGCTTGGATTCGATTCGCACATTACAAGTAAAGAGTGTGAGTGAAACAGTGAAGCTATGCAAGGCTTTTTCTCAGCTTTAAAACGGGACATAGTTTTGTTATCTCCATTTCAAAGATGGAGCTTTGTATCTTTGTTAGAAACCAGCTCCCTCTTCACAGAAGGAATTTAGATGATTAAATGCAGAAGAGTCACACACACAAACACACACACACACACACACACACACACACACACACACACATACACACACACACACAAAATACACACATATCTTTGTATGTATGTGTATACATATATATAGATATATATGTATACCTATGTATGTATGTATGTATGTATGTATGTATGTATGTATGTATGTATGTATGTATGTATGTATGCATGTATGTACGTAAGTACGTACGTACGTTTGTACATGAACAAGCAAGCGTACACGCTATATGGTCCGTGTAAGGGAGGTAATCGCGTAGATAGTTTAGAAAATGGGCGGAAAAACTTTCAGAAGAAAAAAAAAAAATGAATAACAAACAAAAGAAGAGAAAAAAGAGAAAAAGATGAACGGTGAGTTGAAGGTCAGTGTAACCATTGATGAAGATATTTATCCACTCTGGTGTTTTAGGGAGCTCCGTTGAGACGAGTGATACCCATCACTGCATATGTCCATGGGTCCTAACTGTTGTTAGAGGGCGGTCTAGCGGGGACCTGAGCTAGTTGACTGCGGCTATTGACAAGAATACGCAACAAACGTTTCTAAAAACATCGTCTTCGGTTATAAGACAGTGTTAATAACACTTTCTAACCAAGGTTATGGATTATGGTGAGGGTGGGGGTGGGGGAGACAGGTCAATTAAATCAATTCCAGGATTTGCTTGGTGCTATATTTTCACATCGAGATTTGAACCCACGGTGTAAATAGCCGTAACTATTGAATCTGTGCCATGGTGTGAAATCTCGACGAAGGGTCTTCGGAGTGAACTTTAGTAGACAGAAGCTTCCCTATACATACATACATACATACATACATGCATACATACATACATACATACATACATACATGCATACATACATACATACATACATGCATACATACATACATACATACATACATACATACATGCATGCATACATACATACATACGTACACACATCCATCCATCCATCCATCCATAGATACATACATACAGACAGACAGACATACATACATCCATACATTCATACATACATACATACAAACATACATACATACATGCAGACATACATACATGCAGACATACATGCATAAACGCATACATACATACATGCATACATAATACATACATACATGCATACATGCATACATAGCTGGACAACGATATTGGAAAATAAGGAAGTTCCTAGACAGCAAAAAAAGTGAGTGGGGAGATATCAAAATAAGGTGAGTGGGAGGACCAAAGGGTGATTGGGTGGGGGTATGTGTGTATATGCGGCGTGTATATGTGAGGGTGTATATTTTGAGGGTATTAAAGTTTTAATGGTAAAAATATGTGGCTATCGAATAATTATAATTACAAGTGTAATTAGTGGCCAGAAGAAATGTATGGCCCTGTGGGGGGTAAGGTCGGGGGGAACCATTTGTACTTTCGGTAGAATATCGAGAGAAGTTTTGGAGGCAGGGTTGAGACTTGATGTAAGGGGTGAAGATGGGTGACTGTTTGTAACAAGATGAGAGACAGTGCAGAGGGGTGGGCGTGAGTGGAATTATCTGAGATATACATTTGAAACGTGACGAACCATCCGAGGGTACCATGGTTACTCGAAAGGCTAGAAACATTAGGCAATTCTCCTTTAAATGATTCACTGTTGTTTTGAAAAGTGAGGAACACAACGAATATTGTAATTCTAGATATACCCGAGTGAAAGCATGGGCGGCCACTGTTACAAGGTTATGGGTGTAGGCAGTGAAGGTTGAACTGGGGTTAACAACAAGAAACTGGAAATATGAAAAGCACAGATTTGGAAATTCAGGGTTTCCAAGGAAAAACAACAAAGAAAGACACAGTAAGGGACATAGAGAAGGGAGAAATGGTAAAATAGGGAACAAGGACCACGAGAAAGGGAGAAGTAGTGAAATAGGGAACAGAGAAGGGAGACTTTGTAAAATAGGGAACACGGACCGTGAAAAAAGGGAGAGGTAGAGAAATAGGGAACAGGGAAGGGAGACATAGTGAAATAGGGAAGAGGGACCACGGAAAAGGGACAGGGAGTAAAATAGGGAACATAGAAAAGGGAGAGAATTGAAATTTTTTGCTGAGATGAAAAAAAAAAAACTTAGAAAAAGTAAAATGATATTTAAAATGTTTCATTGTGTTTTTGTGTGAAGAACCCGGGCAGCGCCCTTAACGATTTCTGTGACTGGTTGAAAGGATGAAGGGAAACAAGTAGGGTTTCTCTCCCTAGACCTGTGGTCCAAGTTTGAATAGATTTCGCTGTAGGCATTTCGGTGAGAGGACAGGAGGGAGATTAAAATGGGCTCAGCCTATCTCACCGCCGCCACCACCTCCACCACCACCACCACCTCCACCACCTCCACCACAACCATCAATCATTTGACCAACCAGCATCTTCATCATAAATCACTATCACTACCACCACTCGACGACCATCATCATCATCACCACCACCACCCACTGCCCAAAACCTGCCCCTACCACCACCACCCACAACCACCACCACCCACCACCATCCACAACTACCACCAAAACCAGTAGCATCACCACCACCATAATAACAACACCACTATACAACTAACACCCCCACCAAACCACAACCAACGCCAACAACAACAACAACAACAACAAAATCAACTATCCCCTCCACCGCCACCGCCGCCACCATCACCATGAAGTGTTAAGTACAAAGCTTTCCAGTTGTTTATGCAACAATGTGTGTATGTTGATGAAAGCCGAGCAAAAAGTAAAATGCTGTCTCGTTGTGTTGGGTTGCGAGATGGCAACATTAGGCAAGTATTTCATTAGTAAATTACTGGCGAACATGCTTCCGGTCTTCAGTGACGCAGCCGGAAATGAACAATTTGACATCAGCGCTGCAGCGGCAGATGTTTTCAGCGTAGAGAGACACTAAAGTTTATAATGGCTGAGGTAGTTAGAGTGGACATCTTGCCTGTGGTGGTTGTTGGACAAGAACTGTAAGACAGAAGGTGAGACTAGAGAGAGAGAGAGAGAGAGAGAGAGAGAGAGAGAGAGAGGGAGAGAGAAAGAGAGAGAGACAGAGAGAGAGAGAAACAGACAGATAGACAGAGAGAGAGTGAGTGAGAGAGAGAGACAGATAGCTAGATAGATAGAAAGATAGATAGATAGATAAATAGATAGATGCATTTATGGATGGTAGGGTAGATGGACGGCTAGATAGAAAGGGAGACACAGGAAGACAAAGAGAAAGAGAGAGAGAACAGAGAGAGAGAGAGAGAGAGAACAGAGAGGGAGAGAGAACAGACAGAGAGAGAACAGAGAGAGAGAGAGAGAGAGAGAGAGAGAGAGAGAGAGAGAGAGAGAGAGAACAGAGAGAGAGAGAAAGAGAGAGAGAGAAAGAGAGAGAGAGGGAGAGAAAGAGATAGAGAACAGAGAGAGACAGAGAGAGAGAGAGAGCGATTTAAATAGGCTGATGGAGAGACAGACATAGAGGGAGAGGGTGAGAGAGCGTGAATGAGTGACAAAGAGAAGAGAAAGAAAGAGAAAGATGTCATTCAAAATATCAATACACTTAAATAGATGCATATATGTACCGTTATGTGTGTGTGTGTGTGTGTGTGTGTGTGTATGTGTGTGTGTGTGTGTGTGTGTGTGTGTCCGTCCGTATGTAAAACTGCATTATCTCCGTTGAGTTTGGTTCAATCGAAGTGGACTGCTTTCATATCTTAGTACTCAATACATAATACAAGTGCAGTTTTATATTTATATTTAAAATTCGGCACGCGCTTGAAAACATCGGTGTGTCATATACATACATGCATACACACACACACACACACACACACACACACACACACACACACACACACACGAGTGAGTGGACAAACGAAAGAAGGACACTCAACACATTTATTGGGAGTTACATGTTAGGATCTAAACAGGTTGAATCAAAATCCTTGGTACTCTGAGTTTCAAGCACGTGGTGAGTCTTCGGCCATTGGAGTCCGAATGAAGGTTCGATTGAAGAGAGTCAATGTTTATCACTGGACGTGACTTGCGATTGGTCGAGAAAGGTCACGCGGTATTGATGTTGGTATTTAGCGACAACAATTAGATAGAAAATACCGCACGATGAACGGGAATCGACCGCATGGTGGACAAGATATCGGTGGTGTGGCTGGGGGGAGGTAGGAAGGGGCGGTAGATGTTGGGGTGTATATGTGTATATGTACATGTATATGCCCATATATCTGCATGTATACATCAGTATTTATAGGAGTGTGTGTGTGTGTGTGTGCTTAGATGTACATTCACACATCTACCTGCGCGTGCACACACGCACGGATACACACACATACACACTCAGACATACACACACACATACACATGCACACTCACTCAGACACACACACACACACACACACGCACACACGAAGGCGCACTCACACACACGCGCGCACACATGTATACTCACACACGCGCACACATACACACGCGTGTACACCTTTATCTCCATGTACACATGTACACGAGCACATGCACACTCATGCGCACACACGAGCATGCACGTGTACATGCATGCACACGGGCGTGTACATACATGCGTACGCCCATGTTAATGGACGCGCATGCGCACAGATTATGTGCGCATGCATATGGTGAGCAGATGCATATGCGCACTCATGCACATGTTCACGCGCTCGCACATACACTCGTGTGGTCATGCACAAGGAGTGATGTACAAGGGGTGAGAGTATGCAGGTAGACAGCCCTGGGGAAGTGTTGGGGAGTGGTGATTTGCGGTGCTGTTCATGGGGGTTAATTTGTTGCGGTAACCTTGGTGCAGGCGGTGCTAGGGGTGGCTGGTACCAGTCGGCGTCCAGTGGATTGAAATTTACCAGCAGGGTCTACTCTCTGGTGACAGCAATGCGATATCTCAAATTTCTTGTTGATGGATACTGCGGGTTGATAGATGATATGTGATTTTTCGTGGAGGCATAGCTGGAAACTAGGGGCGTCGGGTGAATATGGTGGCGCCCTGTCGATAATAGTCCACTTGATGCTGGGCATTTCGTCTCGAAGGTCACGAAGTCTCCAGAGAAAGTGCGACAGGGATGTAAATGAATGCAAGTGCTGGGTATATCTTTCCTTGAAGTCATTGGCGGTTATGCTCGTCTGTGCGCGCGCGTATGTGTGTGCTCGTGTGCACGTGTACATGGAGATAAAAGTGTGTCCGTGTGTATGTGTGCGAGTGTGTGTATACGTGCGCGCGTGTGCCTTCATGTGTGTGTGTGTCTGTCTGTGTGTATGGTGTGTGTGTGTGTGTGTGTGTTTGTGCATGCGCGCGCGGCTATGTGAATGTACATCTAAGCATACATGCACATTCGTATAAATACTGATGTATACATGCAGATATATGGGCATATACATGTACATATACACATCTACACCCCAATATCTACCGCCCCTTCCTACCTCCCCCCAGCCATACCAAGATATCTTGTCTACTATGCGGTCGATTTCCGTTCATCGCTAAATACCAACATCAATACCGCGTGACCTTTCTCGACCAATCGCAAGTCACGTCCAGTAATAAACATTGACTCTCTTCAATCGAACCTTCATTCAGACTCCAATGGCCGAAGAATAGTCACGTTCTTGAAACTTAGAGTACCAAGGATTTTGAATCAAATTGTTTTGATCTATGTTTATCAATGGCCAAGCGTTAAAATGATAAAATAACAGTAATAAACGAGTGAAGGAAAAAAATATATAGTGCGTGTGTTTATTTGGCAAAAAAAGATAACATATCTTTATTATAGTTATACTGCCTTCTGCGCATGCGTACATATAATTGGTACTGTGGTAGTCACGTGATCGAATTTTGAGCCTGATCGCGCGCCATTTTTCTCTCTGGCTTTACAGTGTAAGCATGGCCACTCCATTAGCAATGTGCACCAAAGAAGAACAAAGAAGTGCAGTGATGCTTATTTCTCTGGTCGGAAGGTGTGTCAGGCGCTCAGATTCATCGGAGGCTTTTGGCACAATATGAGGAGACAGCGCTCTACCATGTAGAAGTCTGTAGGAGTGGATCAAGAATTTTAAAAGTGGCCGGACTAGCGTGACGCACGAAGAGGGAGCAGGACGCCCGTCAACTTTCACTATTGCGAGAAAATTCACCAAGCTCGAGAGATGGTAATGGTGAACCGGTCCACTATTACCATTTCTCGGATCACTGCTCTTACATATATATATATATATATATATATATATATATATATATATATATATATATATATGTGTGTGTGTGTGTAAGTGCTCGGGCTGCTTTACCACTAAAACTCTGATTTTTACTGCAAATAAAACAAAAGTGGTGTTGTAGTTTCTAACAACGAATGGCTGTAAGTGGTTCATCATTGAGCGGCTAGATATATATTAGAAAGGAAGAATGAACAAGCAAACCATGTGCTACACTTTAGAGCTTGTAGTTTAGAATTCAAACATAACTGCAGTTGTAAAAGTAAATAAGCGATTAAAAAGTAATTCACAAAGACTTTTGCGTCTGTTTCTAGAATAGCAGCGTTTATGGTGCAGAGATTATTCAGCAAAGATTTCTATATAAGCCAACTATATAAGAGAGGAAGAAATAAGGAATATCCTTAATAAAGTATAGTAGCAGGTACCAGTTCCATCGTCTCTCTACGAGGATGGGACTGGTAACTATAAATATCTTTCATTGAAGATAATCTTTATCTCTTCCTCTCTGAAGACGAAATGTTATATGGCTTTTATGAAAATCTTTGCAGAATATTCTATGCACCAAATACATTGCAATTCTAGAAATAGCTGTAAGAGACTTTATGCAGCATTTCTTAATTCCTTATTTACTCTTACAACTCTGCGATTGTGTTTGAATACATATTTTGCATGTTCATTCTTTTTTTCTAATATATATGTATGTATTATGTATGTGTGTGCATTATATATATATATATATATATATATATATATATATATATATATATATACTTTATTTGTGAGCTAACCAGGCAAAAATGGTTTCATCGTAAAAGATCTTCACAATTGTTCAAGCGTGCCACCTGGAAGTGTGCAACATAAACTGTAAATTCCCTGAACAT
Organism: Octopus bimaculoides; assembly: GCF_046866305.1. Taxonomy (NCBI): domain Eukaryota; kingdom Metazoa; phylum Mollusca; class Cephalopoda; order Octopoda; family Octopodidae; genus Octopus; species Octopus bimaculoides. Next base: position 2,131,484 of record NC_142931.1, read on the forward strand.
GTCTAAACCTAATCGGACCAAGAATCTCAATGGAGAACGACCCAGTAACCATGAGGCTATAAGATACAAAAGGTTCGCCACGAAAAACAAATAAACAAATACCATCTATACACACGGATGTACATACACATGCGCACACACACACGTGCGTGCACAAATACACACACACACAGATATATATATATGCGTGTGTATATGTGCACATTCATATATACCCATGCACATACATATGCATATACATATAATCGACAACATAGATACATTGCATTTAGTCTCGGTTGGTTTAAACACCAAAAGTTCTCAACAAACGTCCGTGTAAATTATGGAGCCCAGTGAGAGAAAAACAATGGAGAGAGAAAAGCAATGGAGAGAGAAAAACCCAACGTTTCGGATAACGTCCTTCTTCAAGGAAGAGTTGACAGAAGAGAAATTCATTTGAGTCCTGTTAACTTTTCCATGATGAAAGACTCTATCCGAAACGTTGGTTTTCCACTTTACACAGCAACTTCATTATACTGTACTTATACTTTCACTTTCTACGTGTATATACGCGTATACACAGGCACAAACAGTGGGAGGGAGAGACAGACGTTGTATTAATTGAGAAGTTTTAATGTCAGTATAGCAGAGAAAACATGAAATGAAAGGCTCTCGGCTGCGCAAGCTCAGAACAATTGTCACATGAAGAAAACACTTGAGAAAATAAAGAACCATCAGAAGATTTTGGTGAAATATTGAAGAACAACTGAAATGGAAGCAATCGAAGAAGTGGGTGGAGTAGGGTAGGAGTTATTGATGTATACAATGGTAAGTGTATGTATATATATGCCAGAAGGTATGTGTGGATACATATATACGTGTGTGTGTGTGTGTGTGTGTGTGTGTGTGTGTGTGTGTGTGTGAGTATGTGTGTGTATGTGTATAATATATATATTCACATAAACATAAGTGCGTGTGTGTTTGTCTGTCTGTGTGTGTCTCTCTCCTTTTTTGATTCCCTATTCCCCCCCCCCCCACTCTCTTCCTCTTTTCCTGATTCTCTCTCTCTCTCTCTCGCTCTCTCCTTACGTTTTCGCATAAACATCACTGTTTGAACATGTGTAGACATGTAATTGCATTTTATAGAAACCTTTTCATTGTAATTATCTATATTCATAAACATGGCAACTTACTACCATTGTTGCTGTTGTTGGTGGTGGTGGTGGTAGTGGTGGTGGTTATGTTGCCGCTGTAGTCGTGGTTAACGCTACCATTCTTAATTATCGTTTTATGTCTCTAAGTCTCGGAGGTGTTTAGCTAAGAAACACTGATACTGAACAAACAGCTCCGGACCGCCACCGCTCCTCCCCTCGCCCCCGTCACCAGCATGGAACCAGTCAACCGTGGCGATGACAATTCTAGCATGGCGTGTCTCCATGCAATCAGCGAGAACTGAATTTCCACTTGTGCCGGAACGATATTAACCAATTACAGTGGAGAATATGATGGTAAGTGTAGATGGAAACCAGACGAGACGAACCGACAACAACAACAACAACAACGAACTCCATTAAGGGATGCAGCTGAAATTTGCTTCTGCTCCCTTCGCGTTTCTATCAAGGGGGCTGAAACATAAAGACGTTTCTGGACCTTAAAATTCTTTCAACGTCGTCTTCTTTCTTTTTCTCCTTTGTTTCTTTTAAACGCTTTTTACACTTTTCCATACTTTATCAGCGTTTTCTCAAGAGTGATGGATTCGCGGGGATGTGTGTATGGATGGATGTATGTATGGATGGATGGATGTATGGATGTATGGATGTATGTATGTATATTTCTCTCACTCTCTTACTCTCTCAGATAACTAGATAAATCTACCTATTTATTGAACTGTCGTCGAGTAATCTGTCTGTCTATTACACACGCATATACATACATACATACATGCATACATGCATACATACATACATACATACATACATACTTATATATTTGTGTGTGTAGTCGTGTTTGTGCGTCTGTCTGTCTGTCTGTCTCTCCCCCTCCCCTCCCCTCCCTCCCCTCCCCCCTCCCCTTCTCTCATATATATATATATATATATAATATATATATATATATATATATATATATATATATATATATATCCGTCTATACATTTATATACGTTTATATATATATATAACGTATAAATATAAGTGTGTAATTGTATATTCTATATGCATTTATGAAGTGGGGGGGGGGGGCGTTATTAAATGAACGCAGGTGAAATTTTCTAATGAAACATTAACGGTTTTATTAAAATGACAGAAAACTAAAGAACATTCTGGACTTGAAGATTTTTTCCTATTTATTCTTTTTTTTCATTTTGTTTCACTTTTTTTTACATATGAAAATTATCTACTTTTCCATAACTCATTTAGACTTTTAAAAGAGTTATACGTTCATGTATGTATATATCTACCCCTCCCCCACCAACATAAACATATATATATATATATATATATATATATATATATATATATATATATATATATATATATATATATATATATATATATATATATATATATATATAGACATACACAAACACATAGGTAAATAGATAGATAGATAGATAGATAGATAGATAGATACTGGAAACACAAGGCCTCAAATTTTGGGGAAAGGGATTAATTCGATTACATCGACCCCAGTGTGTAACTGGTACTAATTTTATCGAGCTCGAAAGGATGAAGAGCAAAGTCAACATCGGCGGGATTTGAACTCAGAACGTAAAGGTAGACGAAATACCGCTAAGCATTTCTACCTGCTCGCCGCCCTCTATCTACCTACCTACCTACCTTTTTTTTTTCCCCGATCCCTTTTGATCGGAATTTTACTTTTATTCTTATTTTTTCCCTTTTTTTTTCAGTTTCGAAAAGAAAAGCTCTACATTGTATTTGTCCCCTCTGTGTTCAGCCATGTGTGACCAATAAAGAAAGTTATCTGTCTATCTATCTATCTGTCTGTCTGTCTGTATATATATATATATATATATATATATATATATATATATATATATATATATATATATATATATATATATATATATATATATATATATATATATATACATGCATACATATATATATACATAAACTTTAATCATATATTATTTTTTATAATAGTAATGTTGTCTTCAGTTAGATACCATATTATAAAAAATATACAATTAAAGTTATTATTAAAAAATGATCTATGTGGTCGCTCTTCTCCATAATTTAAATAGCCTTGGATTTGTTTACAAATTTTTAAATACACACACACACACACACACACACACACACACACACACACACACACACACACACACACACACACACACACACAAACACACACATACACACACGCACACACTTCTGTATGCATTGTATAAAGAACGCCAGCCACGGGACATGCCTTATTCAGTTGTCGAGAAGATCGATAGCCTTAACAACCTCTCTCACTTCGATAGTGCCGCTCTCCCCCTCGGTGCTAAGCTCCATTGACGATATCATGGAATAATAAGATTCTTAAGGCCCACACCATGCCCCCTCTTACACCCTGCTGCTCACCGTCCATGTTTTCCTGACGATTTGTTCATCGATCTCCCTATCGGCCTCTCTCTCCATCATGAGCTGTCTTCTGCTCCCTCATCCAGTTCACCAATCACCCTTCTGCTGTCCATCTCAGTTTCAACACCATCCATGTAAAACATTATGGTCCCAGTGACGATCTCACGAGATCCGAAGCCCTACAAGAAGCTACTTAAACGGCGTAAGTCATGCCCCACCCCGGGTGTTCGGCACCGTACCCTTTATCTTTTTCATCACTAGAGTTTTTTTTTTCTCCGCGGTGTTTTTATACTGCAATCGATGTAATTAAATCAGTAACGGTTTCCTGATTAACATTCCGGGTGATTTGGGTTTATTAATTAATTTGTCTTAAATCGATTTAATCTAAATTGATTATGTATCATCATTACCACCACCACCACCACCACCACCACAACCACCACCACTACCACCACCACCATCACCACCACCACAACCACCACCACCACCACCACCATCAGCCGAAAGTTAACAACAAACAAGATGAAGACAAATAGCCGTCAGATGTAAATAATGTAAATAATGTACATAATTCCTCATCTCTTAAATATAGAACTGTATTAATTACTTTATACTTGATAATAAAATTAACTTTATACAACAATGATAATAGCTCTAAATATATGAAGAAATGTAGAAAAACAACACAGGAAGAGAAATGGTTAGTGAATCCTTATTGGAACCATGGAAATTTAAACTAAATAAATTAACTAATTAAACAACTGTGAAACATTAGTTTAGGTTTACGTTTCAATCAAATACGTAACGATTAATTATCATAAATTAACTAATTATTTTCGAATGAGCCATATCAGTTGTTTAATAAATATGGCATTAGAGCCGTGGCTGCGTCGATGTGAGTTAATAACTTTCAGTTTGAGCTCGATATATTAACACAGTCATAGAAACACTAGCATAGATCACGCAGCTCACACAGCTTCCCGTTATTCCATTGCAGCCATTAATAATATAGATATATATCAATGTTACACTTACCGGAAGTGATGTGACTGGATTTCCGTTTAGTGGGCATCGGCGAATCGTCTTCACCGTTGTTAATGTCAACATCTTTGTCACTGCCCGTCGAATCACGGGGTGATGGACTGGTTGAACATTCAACTTCCATACTTCCTCCATTCGTCGATGATCCGTTGCTGCAAACTTGCACCAATTTCGGATAGGAAAGTCCTGGTATGGGCAGGAAGTTGTTCGTATAAGCCGGATGTGGAAATAGGGCTGCTGTTGCAAGTCCAGCTGTTGGCGGTAGACCGGGGCCAGATGGATTTGAACCCGGACGGGCTGGTATGTTAGAGGTAGAAGCTGTAGCAGCCGCCATAAAGCATTTAGGAGATTGTAGACTAAGGGATTGTTGGCTGAGACCGGAAGAAGGGGAATCACAATCTCCCCCAACAAAAGCGTTTGCATTTCGAAGGATTCGGTTGATTGAGCTGACACTAGGTATCGATTGTTCATCACAGATTCGTTGAGCCAAAAGCCGATCACGGATTTCCCAGGCGAATATCGACGGGTTCTCTTGCTTGAAGTTCAAAATCTTACGAACAACCAGAGGTGTCGCCACTTGCTTTAATGTTGAAATTCAAAAAAGAGAAAAAGAGTGAGATAGAAAAATTAAGATGTAGATATCATGAAAAGATTGGACAATTTCAAAGACATAATTAATTAATTAATAATTTTCTGTAATCATATTTGTAATAAAAATCAATGTAAATATAAACCTGTCTTATATGCTTCGGTCATTATAATCATCGATCATTTACAAGTCAAATACATACACACTTACAACACATATATGTATGCGTATATGTGTATGAGTGTGTATATGCGCGTGAATGAGTGTGTACATACATATATGCGTGAATGAGTGTGTGAGTGGAGCTACATGCGATCTCCTCGCTGGGAACGCAGACTTTGTCGTCGTCGGTCACTGAAGGACTGTCTACAATATTTCAGCTTATTGTACTTCGATACGCAAAAAAATCATCCATAACCTTCCGTCTCAATAAACCACTATTGTCCCTGAAAGTTGCTTTTTATATTTACTACGGATTGCTTGAACCTTACTTTCTTCCTACACCTCGATCCCTGGATTTTACATGCATACACGCACATATAACCGCCATGTGTATCTCTTCAATTATTTTCTCTTTATACTCTGCGAGCCAAGACCTGTTCTTGTAACCGATTCATTTCCTACGTTTTTGCTTTATATGAAACATTTGTTTTTCATTTCCCGAACGATTTTTTCCCCTCTCCATCCCCTCCCCCCTCTCTCTCCCCTCCCCTCCCCCCTCTCTCCCCTCCCCTCCCCCTCTCTCCCCTCCCCTCTCTCTCCCCTCCCCTCTCTCCCCTCCCCTCTCTCTCCCCTCCCCTCTCTCCCCTCCCCTCTCCCTCCCCCCTCTCTCTTGTGAACCGGGATTCAGAATGGAGAACTGAGGTATTCGCATGGATTTCCTGAACAATCCTTTTTTTACTACATACAGACTTACATACATACATACCTACCTACCTACCTACCTACCTACCTACCTACCTACCTACCTACCTAACCCTATCTATCTATCTATCTATCTATCTATCTATCTATCTATCTATCTATCTATCTATCTATCTATCTATCTATCTATCTAGCTAGCTAGCTAGCTAGCTAGCTAGCTAGCTAACTAGCTAGCTACCTGTGTATCTGAAAGTATGCATGTGTGTATGTTTATACGAGGGTGAGTCAAAAAGTAATGCCATTTTGTTTAGGACAGGTATAGTTACCAACACAGGAACATGTATCATACATCAAAATGAAGCTGGTCTTCTGTGGATCAAATCCCTATTTCTCAGCATAGTCACCGTTTCTCTCAATAGCAATGTTCCACCTCAGAATGAGAGCATGTATCCCTACCCTGTAAAATTCTGTTGACTGTTCTTTGAGCCACTTCTTCACTACAATTTTCACTTCCTCGTCACTGGAATAATGTCTGCCTCTCAAACCTTCTTTCATGGGGCCGAAGATTATTCCAGTGACGAGGAAGTGAAAACTGTAGTGAAGAAGTGGCTCAAAGAACAGTCAACAGAATTTTACGGGCAGGGATACATGCTCTCATTTGAAGGTGAAACATTGCTATTGAGAGAAACGGTGACTATGTTGAGAAGTAGGGATGTGATCCACAGAGGACCAGCTTCATTTTGATGTATGATACATGTTCCTGTGTTGGTAATTACACCTGTCCTAAACAAAATGGTATTACTTTTTGACCCACCCTCGTATATATATATATGTGTGTGTGTGTGTGTGTGTGTGTGTATGTATGTCTATATTGTAAGCAACATTTCAAGGTCATTTAATGGCAATAAAACCATTCTCCAAAAACATCCCAGCTTTTAGTGTTTATTCCTTTCTTCTCAGACAAAGCAACAAATATTTGTGTCCCGTTTGCTAAACCTGGGTAGATGTGGTTTCTTTTGGGGTATCATTCAACTCAAGACTCGTTGTAGGGGCTGTAGTATGATAGATGTGTGCATTTCTAATCAGGATCTATTTTAATAAATTAACCAAGGTAGACTTGGGCAACAGATGATGTGGTTGTATGAAACAATATATTGAAATTCATAGTAAACTGAATGGAAACGAAGTTTAGCCCTTATTAGGATTGATTAATTAATCAATTTATCAATTAATCAAATATGTGTAAATTATGAAAAGAATTTCAGAAATTATGAAAGCAATCATCATCATTATTATAATTACATAAAAGGCGGCGAGGTGTCAGAATCGTTAGTACGCCGGACAAAATGCTTAGCGACATTTCGTCCGTCTTTACATTCTGAGCTCAACTGCAACCGAAGTCGACTTTGCCTTTCATCTTTCAAGATCGATAAAATAAGTACCAGTTGAGTTCTGGGGCCGGTGTAATCGACATGCCCCTTCACAAAAATTACAGTCTTTGTGGCTACAGTAGGAAGAATGATTATGATGCAATTCTTAATTAATATAATTATTAAAGAAATCATTCACATAATTAGGTGTAGTGTTAATTAATTTAAACTGATTAACCGAATAGTTTATTTCTTTATGTTACCGTATAATCTTATGTTAATTAAACACAAAGGCTTCATTTGCATATATCAGAAATATACAGTGTGGGGCAGAGAAACCTCCACACTTTATGTGACCTTTGGTGAGACATTGGTGACATTAGGCAGGTCGGGGTAATGGGGTCGCTCAACGTCTTGTTTATTTTCCTCACTCATCATAATGCCTTGGTGCACATGGCCTGGTGCACATGGTCTGGTGCACATAGCCTGGTGCACATGGCCTGGTGCACATGGTCTGGTGCACATGGCCTGGTGCACATGGCCTGGTGCACATGGTCTGGTGCACATGGCCTGGTGCACATGGCCTGGTACACATGGTCTGGTGCACATGGCCTGGTTGCTCGTGAAACTTTTATCAAGAACGGTGAATCCGAGAAGGTTCCTTTTTCCGCACTTTGTATGTGTACACGACACGCACACACAGCTGGGCGCTGTGTGTGTGTGTATGTATGTATATATGTATGTATGTATGTATGTATGTATGTATGTATGTATGTATGTATGCATGCATGTGTATGTGTATGTATGTATTTATATTTGTACGTACGTATGTATGTATACATGTATGTATGATTGTATGTATATATGCATGTATGTAGGTGTGTGTGCATATGTGTTCGTGCATGTGTGTGTGCATGTGTGTGTGTGCATGTGTGTGCATGTGTGTGTGTGTTTGTGGATCGACATTACATATGCCATTCCAATAGACCCGTTTTACTGACGTATTACTTTCTAAAGATTAAGATAAACCGACGATATTATGACGAAACATTTTCTTGGATATATTCAATACATAACAATTAATGTAACATTATATCAATCATATAACGATATTAGAACATTATAACATCATGTTTACAATGTAATAACATCAATGCACGAAACAGGAACGTTGACTTCTCCAGTCGGTTGGTCACGTGGTAGTTTATTGTCTGGGCTCCCTCCTCCCACTCCTCCCCACACAATCTCTCTTTGGTTCTTCTTTTACGCGGTTTCGATTTCTGATCGCATGCATGCTCACTCATAACACATGTCTCCGATTTTTATATATTGCGTTAGAGATAGATGGACAGACAGATAGATAGATAGATAGATTGACAGATAGATAGATAGATAGATAGATAGATAGATAGATAGATAGATAGATAGATAGATAGATAGACAGATAGATAGATATATATATAGATAGATAGATAGATAGATAGATAGACAGACAGACAGACAGGTAGATAGATATATAGATAGATAGATAGACAGATAGATAGATATATAGATAGATAGATAGATAGAGAGATAGAGAGATAGAGACAGACAGATAGATACTGATCTTTGTGGTGATATTCGATTTCTTTAGACTTAAACCCTCGTCTCTATGTTAGGTTTAATGACAAAACTGTGTTTCTCTTCCTCCCACCCTGAAGTTGATATTAGTTAAGATTATGGAAAACGGTCAGCGTAGAGAGAAGGAAAAGGGGGGGGGTGATCTTTGAAAGAATAATACCGAAGAGACAGAGATCATACGATTATGGCGAAGTGGGAGGAAGGATGGGAGGAGGTGGATTAAAGAAGGAAAGAAGGGAAAGTAGGTGAGGAAGGAGGAGGAAAGGAAAAGAAGGAGAGGAAGAAAGAAAAACAAAGATTTAAAGAAAGAAAGGATTAAAGAAAAAGAGAATTAAAGAAAGAAAGGAAGGAAGAAAGATAGAGAAAGAAAAAAGAAAGAAAGAAAGAAAGAGAGAAAGAAAGATTCATTGGAAAGAATGTCGGAAACTATACTCACAAAACTGATATTTACCCTCACCTTCGGCTTACTGCCACCAATAGAACCAGGTTTGATGGAACCTGTCTCGTAAAATCTCGTCAGTATCTTACTAACACAGCCGTGTGAGACGAGAAGTTGCCGCGAGATGTCACATGGACGTACCCCCATCTGTGCTAACTCCACGATTCGTCGTCTGATGTGATCGGGTAGAGGTCGACCATTAACAAAGACACCGCCCAACTGGTTGACACCCGTCTGACCTGCAAAAGCGAACAGAAATAAAAGAAACGGTTTCAAAATGAGAAAGAAAAGAAAACGTATCGATATTTTTTTAATGATGTAGACCGGTCGAAGGGTGGGTTCCGTGGGTCAGGGGAACTGGAGGGAGGAAAGGGAATCAGGGAATAAGCATCAGGAATAAGTTATTCTGCGATTGGAGTTTGGCTCAGATATCAATACTCCAGTTGGTGGAATTATTGATCTCACCAAAAGACCAATTGTAGCCATGGAGGACATTTCCCCTAAGGAAAGGGTCATGTCCTGAGAAAAGGGTCATGCCCTGAGAAAAGGGTCATAACATTGAAATATCGCAGTGCAAGGTAAAACTTTCCTGATTCACTTCCTCTTGCATTTCGCATCATTTCGGCCTTCAAACAATTTTTTTTTATCTAGTGTAATATCGCACAGTTTTTCATCAAAGCTGGTCTATTCTTTGTTGAGTCGGAATCTCTTGGGGAGATACATTACTTTTATTCTTCTGTTAAGATGTTAATAATAAGAACCAGTCGGGTTAAATCAGTTGAGTGTAGTCACGTGTCCATGTGTTGATTTACGCCATTGCAATAAATCAGTATCAGAGGATACTTAGGAAGGCGGATTGCCGAGGGGGTAGAGAGTCGATGTTTGGTTACATCTTTTTGAGTTCAAAATCCGTCGATGTCAGTTTTCTATTTCTTCCTTCCAGAATCAATTAAAAAAGTCCTAAACAAATCCTGGAATTACTTTAATAGGTTTTACACTCTTAGACATTGGGTCGTTGTTTTTACGTTTAGAGATCGGAACTGGAAAGGTTCGAGCATATTGCGTCTGTCCAAGAGGAACATTAATCATATCAATTACGACAGTCTTGAAAGACCTGATATGAAAACATCCCTTCCTTCTTGACATGACACGAAGAAAACCCTTCCTTAGAGAACTTGCCATGGACATTTTGTTTTTTGTGCTTGATCGTCAGCGCTAAAAAGAAGGCGATGACAGTGGCGGATCAGAGCAAATGGTCCAGTTACTTCCTTTGTGGAAGAAAATCCACTCTGGTGGGGAGGGGGGAGGGTCTGTCCTGAAGAACTAATAACAAGAAAGCAGATGAAGACGGTCGTTGTATGAGAAGTTGTAACGCTGGTTGCAGCTTCAAGAGTCACTCGAAAATCTGGTTCGTCTTAGGTTCTAGAAGCGAATGATGAGGTTTTTCCCTCGCAGCAGCCCCAGCAACTGATGACATTTTTAGAGGCGAAAGATGGCACCTACACCTAGAAAGTAGCGACCAGGCAACCCCATCCATGAGTAAAAGTAGCCGTAGCAACCCTCTCTATGTTATCTAATTCGGAAGCGAGAAGAGCGAAAATGCCGGAGAGAGTGCGAAAAGTAAAAAAGCAATAAAAACGAAGAAAACAAGAAATCTCCCTTAAATGACTCGTCCACTGGTTGTCCCTAAGAGATAAGGGATACAATCGGTAATGATGCCCTAGAAATATTACATTTGAAGTAGTCAACACGATGAAATCGGAATGGTCACGGCTGGAATGGAAGCCGAACGATGAACAAATTGATACTGAAGGGGAAAAAAAACAGGCGTGTATGGTGGAAGTAAGAATCTATGGATCACACATTGATGGGAAAGCGGATAACGGTATAGAGCGGACCGAGGGTTAAACAACAACAACAACAACTGGCGGCGGCGACGGCGACGACGACGACGACGACGACGACGATGACGGCAGGACAGAAATGTTTGATGCAAAAACTTTACGAAGAATTCTGTGAGGATTGTTGGGTTGGGTGCTAAAAGGTGAATGTTAGAAACAAAAGAATTTGGCAGAATTAACTGTAGAAAGGAATGGAATGGATTCATTAATCCACCCATCACCGTCACCCCCACCCCAAATGGAACTAAAAGAATATATATCAATCAATCAATAATTAACTGAGGTTAACACGTTCCGATAAAAAGTGGATTTCAGGGGAGGCAACTCTCACAATACTTTGATAAAAAAAAAATCAAAAGTTTGGTTGAAGATAAAAAAAATAGGTTATGACTAGCTATGACACCAAACTGCTACCACCACCGCTGCATGCCAATAGTAGTAGTAGTAGCTTAATAGTAGTAGTTGTAATAGTAATGCTTTTGTAATAGTCCTGGTCGAGTATACCTCGTATCAAAGACAACTGCTTTGACTCTTTTGGCAATACATATCAGACTAGATTTTCTCATGCATCGTTCCTGTGTACACACACATACATAAATATGTGTGTGTGCGTATGTATGTTTGTACATGTGTGTGTATGTGCACACATGTATAATATATATATATATGTATGTATGTATGTATGTACGTATGGCTGCTTTGCCTGCTAGATATAGCTGATAGATCTCAAATTGGGTGTAGTTTAAGATTTAGCAGTTATATCTAGCAGACAGCGCAACCACATAGAAGCTCCTTCTATTTCTACAGTGTTGTTGTTGTTGCTGTTGGTGGTGGTGGTGGTGGTGGTGGAAACGTGTGATGATTGAAACACCACGAGAGGTAATGTGTCTCAATCTATCGCCTGATCAATATTATTCTTGACGTCATTCTATGATGGAACCAAGTCTTGAAGTCTTGAGATGTTCCTTCACGAATTTCCATTAATGTCTTCAAGAAATTTAGAAAAACATCGCAATTATTTCATCAGTTCTTCCTTAAAATCTTAGCACTCTGTGTAAACGCGTGTGCATGTACACACACAAACACACACACACACACATATATGTAGACAGACAGACAGATAGATATATATATACATATACGCATAGGGCGGCGAGCTGGCAGAATCGTTAGCACGCCGGGCGAAATGCTTAGCGGTATTCCATCTGTCTTTATGTTCCGAGTTCAATTTCCGCCGAGGTCGACTTAGCCTTTCATCCTTTCATCGATTAAATAAGTACCAGTTATGCACTGTAATCGATTTAATCCCTTTGTCTGTCCTTATTTGTCCCCTCTATGTTTAGCCGCCTGTGGGAAATAAAGAAATATATATATATATATATATATATATATATATATATATATATATATATATATGTACGCATAACGGATATATGTTTGTTAGTGTGTTGAAGTGTTGAGTATGGCACTGGCACAGTTTGGGGCTACCTGGTGTCATCCAGAGTTGGGTTATGTTTCCGTTGGATCTACTTCAGGAATTCCGCAGTGTGAGTTGCGATAATAATAATAATAATTTCTTAAGTAACCAGAAGATGGATTTGGAATTAATATTTATTCGACCCATCCTGCTACTGTCCCTTATGGGTGTGACTCCTTTTCATCATGTTGTGTTTCATCAATTTTGCAGTCTGGGTCTCATCAGGTACATAAAGGTTTGTGTCTCGCTAAAGATCCCGAGTTTTGGCTGTCATGTTGTTCTATGCCCGTCTGGTTAAGGAATGGAGCATCACTAACAATATTCTGTTTCTATTATCGTTTTCAATAAGAGTTGGAAACACTTGTAAATATAGACAAATAATTGTCGATAAAAAGAAAAGATAGTAGATGGATAGGGATGGATTGAATTACATTGGGTTTAAGACAGAGGAATAGTTTAAGGGGAAGGAAGGGTGAGAGATATATGCAGGCTGTAATGTCTAGTGGGGTAAAGATTTTTTGATGATGGTAGATGGTGGCGATGGTTAGGTTCTCTAAAACAGTAAGTTTCATTTCTAACAGAAAAAAGAGACAGGAAGAATTTGCTAGTTTTGTAATAAAATGCAGAACAATATTGGACAGATAATGGTAATGCCAACTGACGATCAAAATGGTAATAATCGAAAATAAGTTGACAGATTTTTGAAGGTTTTAGTCACTCTGAACACCGAATAGATTCCACGTGGCTGTATAATGTGATATATACACCCACATCTGCGAGAAATTCAAAGTTCGTCCTTGCGCACGACCTTTTACGAGCGGGCGGGTGGACTTAACACTTTGGCTGCCGAGCCTCATTTTTTCGTTTTATCCCAGTGTCCTAATACGATGTCTTAATTAATTTGACATGAGCGGCGTAATATTTTTAAGCTATACCATATGTGAGGCAAGGATCACATAGGTAGTGTTAGATACCGATATCTCACTGGAGAGTCATGTGGTACCCTAGTTCATATCACATCCTAGATATCACACATGCATCCACACGCACTTGCACACACGCATTGACGTTGACAATTCAAATGTCACTATGATAGGCTTCTGCACAGTCTTCGTCTACAAAAGCAATGGCCAACACAAAGCTATCATAGAAACCAGTTTATCATGCAATGAGATCGAACCGAGGATCACATAGTTACTAAACAAACATCTTACTCCCCCCCCCCCCACTCCTAGCCAGCCAGGGAAATGTCAAAAACCAACTTGCATAGTGTTCAATCAACTTAATCAAAACTAAATAATTTCCTGTTTCGCATCAACAGCAGTAAATACCGTCTGTTTGGTAAGGTTGGGGAGAGAGGTGTTTAGGAAGAGATTTTTATCAAATCGCGATAGAATCTGAATCGATTCCGAAAACACCGCAAACTAATAGAATTGAAAATATAATTGAATTACATATTTGAGATTAAAATCACTGCTTCTCTACCAACCTGTCAGTACACACACATACACACACACACACACGTCGATACAGTATCGGGATTAATTAGTATAGAATGGATTAAATTCGCTGCCAATCGTAATCACTTGTTCCTCAGTCGGATGATACCAGGATGGTGTTGGAACTTAAGAAGACAAAAAGAACTGTGTTTTACTTTTTTTTTAGTTGGGATTTAAATTTATTGATTGGTAAATGAAGGAAATATAGAAAATGGCGTCAAAATAATAGAAACAACTATACAAATATATATATATATATATATATATATATGCATATGCACATGTGTGTGAGCGCGTGTGTACATTTATGGATATATGTGTACATACATATGCATATATATATATACATACATATGCATATATATATATATATATATATATGCGTGTGTATGTGAATATCTATATATGTGCAAACACGCACACATACATATTAATTGAGGAATGTCTTGCATCTCACTATTTGGTTTGACTTTATCGTTATAACTGATATATGTGTGTGTGTGTGTGTGTGTGTGTGTGTGTGTGTGTGTGTGTGTGTGTGTGTGTGTGTGTGTGTAAATATATATGGATGTATATGTGTCGTATACACACACACACACACACACACACACACACACACACACACACACACACACACACACACACACATCGGTTTGCAAAATTCTTGATGCGAGCTTGTGTGTAGAAAACATATTCTTTTTTGTATTTCGGGAGGGTCAAAATGATTTTATCCTTAGTTTTATGATATACATACATGCATATATATATATATATATATATATATATATATATATATATATATATATATATATATATATATATATATATATATATATCCTGTGTGACCCCTCTGTCCGGCATTCGCCATGATAGATCGCTAGCCACTAAACCTTTTTTCTATTTTCTCTCTCCATTTTTTTCCTCTCATCCCTTTCTGTCGAAGGGCGTAGGCTCGAAACGCTATCCCGCAGCAGATTGTCCTTTAAACAAAACACACTTCCCGAGCGTTAAACTAATACATCTGTTTGTTCTTTACGCACCCGTCTTCGTCTTTTGTTTTGTGTGTATGTGTGTGTGTGTGTATGTATGTATGTATGTATGTATGTATGTATACGAGGTGGGGCCGAAAAGTTCCTGGCTTTGAGTAAAAAGGAAATACAGGTGGATATCAGTAGAAATCATAATTTCATTCAGGATATTTCCCTCTCGAATTCACACACTTATTGCAGTGGCCCTTCAATTTTTCTAAGCCTGTAAAGAACCTCGGAAGTTTGGACCTCGAACCAGGCCTTTCGTGATACCCTTAAAGCCATGAACTTTTCTGTACACCCACGTATACACATACACACACGCACACACACAGAGTACATAAAGGGTGTTTAGTGGAATCCAAGCCATTGCTTCAATCAGTACTCATATACATACATGCATATACACACGCACACACACACACGTATGTGTGTGTGTATGTGTGTGTGTATGTGTGCGTGTGTATGTGCGTGCATGTGTTGTGGAAATAAATAGAAAAAGAGGAAAGGGAGAGGGGCGAAAAGAACCAAAAAGAAGTGCAAAGTGAGAGAGAAATAAATATATTGGTAAAGGGTGTGGCAAAGGGGGGTGGGTTGGCAAAAGAGCGTTGGGCAGAATACGTTTGGCGTATTGAGTTAAAATGCATTATGTCCTGGTCTCAAACCCCACCAAGGTCAGCTTTGCCTTCTATGCCTCTCGGGGTCGATAAAATATACTACCAGTCAAGTACTGGAGTCAATGAAATCGTCTAACTAGCTCGCACCATATTTTTCAGGTCCTGTGATTATAGTTGAGGGAAAACATGAAAATAGCAACTATGACTGTTTTGTATTTTAAGTGAATATTCTATGTCGATGATTGAGGAAGAGAGAACGAGTCTTCTTTGAGGAGCAAACGGTAACAAGGTACATCAGGGGTTCATGAAAACCATAAAGAAAATCTGCTTCCATTCTAAATATTTCATTTACAGATTCGCTTTTCAATGGTGAAATACACACGCAACCCTCGCTCCCCCCCCCCACGCGCGCGCGCACGCGTGTGTGTGTATGCGCGTATATATATATATATATGTATATATAGATATATAAATGTATAAATATGTTTAAATACATACACACAGACATATATGTGTGTATCTAATATGAATAGGTACGTATCAATACATTGTTCATATGCATATATATATATATATATATATATATATATATATATATATATATATATATATATATATATATATATATATATATATGTATATATATAATGTATATACACGCATATATATATATTATACTTATATGTATATATGCACATTCATAAACACACATGCATGCACACACACACGTGCACGCACGCACATACATCCACACATATATAGAAAAACGTGCGCAATCTCTCTGTAACAGTGGAGCGACATTCATAATTTATTGAAGACATTATTCAGCTGACATCTTTACAAAGATTCTCTCTGTCGTATGTGCGCACGCGCGCACACACACACACACACACACACACACACACACACACACACACACACCCCACATCACACAATGCATACAATACACTACACAATTTTTCTCCTTGAAGGCAACAGCTAGCAGTGTGCATAAATGTTTAATTAGAAAAGCTGCAACCGAAACTTGGCCATTAGCTTCTCTGGCAGCAGAACTCTCCATACATTTGCAATAGTTGATCCATGCCGCTCAAACAAGCACAGAAATTCTTTATTTCTTGACGTGCTTTCTCTTCTTCTGCAGATGGATGCATGGATGGATGGATGCGTGGATGTGTGTAAGTGTTTGCATAGCCAAGTGGTTAGGGTATTGCACACACGATCGCCGGACCGTGGTTTCAGTTCTTGGACCGGGTAGCGCAATGCCGTCTTCAGCAAAACTCTCCATCTCGCGTTTTCTGCGACCACTTCGACGTCTGACGCGTGGCACACCAACCACCTGTTCAGGTAACGTGATGGAGGGAGTGAGCTAATGTGAGGCACGTGCATTTGATCACTATAAGCAAATCAATTGTGTGCAGGATGTTGAGCAAGAAAATGCAGTGTCGTTTTTCTCGGACTACGAGAAACTGCCATCATATCCGTGTGTGTGGTATGTGCTCGAAACGCGAAGCAGAAAAAACAGGGGACAACAGATGAAGGGATTGTTCTTTATGTTGCCTGTCTCGCTTCCCTTTTTTGTTTCTTTCGTTGTTCGAAAAAAGTTCGTTTTCCATGTTTTTGTTTTTTTATGTTCTCGTTTTTCATTTTGTTCACGTTTCTTTTACGTCCTGTATCCATATATGCATGTATATATACATATATATGTAGGTATGTACATGTGTGTATGTATATATGCATATATATATATATATATATATATGCATATATATATATATATATATATATATATATATATATATATATATACGTATATATATATATATATATATATATATATATATATATATATATATATATATATATATATATATATATATATATATATACACACATATATGTATGTATATCAGTATTCAGCTTTATTTCAAGTTTTCTTACCAATAGAGAAAGAATTGGTTTCTAGCCTAGAACCAAAGCTCCTTCAATTGAATTTCAACATCAACAACAGGGTATTTTTGTATTTATGTATGCACGTATGTATGTATGCATGTATGTATGTATGTATGCATGTGCCGATTGGTATGTATGCATGCAAATATATCTATACGCACGTGTGTATTTCTAGTTTATTTTCCTGTTAAGTTTTCTTCAAATTTATCTCGTATAAAAGAAAGCCCTGTTCTTGTAGCAAGATTTATAAATCCATTGTAATTTCGTTATAATTTTAGCACTAATGTATATTTATGTGTATGAATGTGTTTGTACGCATATGTCTGTGTATATATATATATACATACATATATACATATATATATATACATATATATATATATATAAACATATATATATATATATATATATATTTATATATATATATATATATATATATATATATATATATATAAATATATATAATAATAATAATAATAATAATAATAATAATAATAATAATAATAATAATAATTTAAATAATATATACATATATCCATACATATATGTACATATATGCATATATGGGTACAGGACATAACCCCCCCCCCCCAAAAAAAAACGTTAAACACAAATCGAAACGAAATTGTGTTTAACGTTTTTTTTTTTGATGTCCTGTACCCATATATGCATGTATGTATACATATAGATGTAGGTATGTACATATATGTATGGATATATGCATATATCTATATATTATTTATATTATATGATCGAAGGCCACGCATCCTTTTCCAAGTAAGTTTTATATATATATATATATATATATATATATATATATATATATATATATATATATATATATATATATATACGGTTTAGATATAGATTCAAGGCTTGAATATGGTACTTTATGCGAAGGCACCCGAATATCGCATCCCAAAAGGATGGGTGATTAAAATCAAACAATAAGCAACACGGATTTCAAAAGTGATTGCAGTACACACGTTTCATGCTACTTCAATTTATTTAAGTAATGTGAGCATTACCTTAAATGCAATATGAAGAGCAATCTTCAGCTGCACGAAAAATGCAGAAAAAAGACATATTACAAATGTGGCAACATATTAAAACCAAGTGGGAGAGAGCATACATAAAATCCAAATGTGAGGAAGAATATATAAGTCCATCTTGACATAGCAAGGTCTATCAGGCTAGTAATTGATTCTAGACAAAAGTTTTAACTGTCTCAGAATTCTATTGTTTCTTATCTAGTGGTGATAGCAAAGGGACAATTACTTCTAAAGAGAAGGAAGGTGTAAGCAGTATGCATGGACAAGGCTATAAAAGTATTAGAATCTAGAGGTTTCACTGGTCATAGTAGTATCAGGTCATTTTATTACTATCAAAATGTTGAGGAATTAATGTTGAGGAATTATAGCCCTAGGTATATGGGTCAAATAGGTTTTTTACTTTTAGTCTGAGTAACAGTATAGAGTAACAGTATAGTGGTACAGACAACAACAGAACTCTAACTAATGTTTACACAATAAGAGGTATGTTAATAAAATAAAATGAGATGTAATTATCTTCCACAAAAATCATGAAATAATGTCAATATTGAATTCAGGGGCTCTGGATAGGGTGTAAAATTTAAGGATATTAAGTATATTAAGTATATAGTGATCATGAACACTATTTTGAATTATCTTTAAAAAAAACTTATTAGCTGACGATAAGATAATGATACTATTTAGGAGACACATAGGTAAGCCTTATTTATATAATGTGAATATATATATATATATATATATATATATATATATATATATATATATATATATATATATACATATATACATTTATATATATACATACATACATATGTATATATATATATATATGCATATATACATATATGTGTATATATATATACATATATATATACATACATTTATATATATACATACATACATGTGTATATATATATATATATATATATATATATATATATATATATATATATATATGTATAAGCCCACCGTGCAATGGGTTCCCTACAAAGGTCGAAATCACATCACATAAAAACATTGCGACACAATTTCTTCACTACAAATGGTCCTGCAATTTTCAATGTTATCCCGAAAGAAATTAAAGTAGAAAAAGACCCCACAACTTTCAAACGGTATCTGGACAAATTCCTCCAGGAAATACCGGATAAATTACTTACACCTGGATACGTCTCAACCAAAAACAACTCTCTGCTCGAGTGGTCCATGGTGTACCGAAATAATTAACTAAAACACTTTTCCAGGTGGTGCTATTTATTTAGTCATGGCTTGGGCCAATAATGGCCGAAACCAATCTAAGTCATCTAATATATATATATATATATATATATATATATATATATATATATACTACATATGTATTTATATATATGTATATACATATGTATATATACGGGTGTATAAGAACATGCATGCACACATACATACATACAAGGTGGAGTTTTCAATAAAAAAAAAGTCAGCCAGTTAACGTGTATATTACAAATACAAAATAAGTAAAACAATAAAAATATGTAAGTTTTCTCAAGTTGAAAATGAAAATTTGTTTTTGTTGTCTCCAAAGATTGAACTCTTCATCTTTGTTAGAAACCGATTCCTTCCTTACGGGAAAACTTCTAATAATTAAAAATAAAAGAGAACATAGAAACATTAAGACTGCTAATTAATTTAGATCAACGCATGTTCTTGTAAAACATCATGGATGTGGCTTTTTACTTCTGTGAGGCACCTAGAGTCTTCTGCACGATTTTGGCAACGATGGGCGCCTCTTTCAGCAGCTCTTCAGACAACTTATCACCCATGTCGACCCATGACTTCATTCCTCATGCAATTTTTTATTGAATGTTTTGCTTTTGAGCTACGGCCAGCCATTGCACGCAACACAGGGCCTGCCCCAATCTCTAAACAGAACCAGGACCAATCTCTAAACAAAATATGCATTTATCCCAAAACGAATTACTTGTCTACAACACTGGATACAACCGAAGTCGCATGTGTTACACTGGAGTGTTCCTTGTCCGAGAGAGATATCCAAGCAAAGACTAAGGTTCTCTCGATCCCATCTTCTGGAGATGGCTTTTGATTCAATAAAGTTTAAAAGAGGACGGTTGTCAATGGATACCCAGCTGGATACACATACACACACACACATACATACATACATACATATATATATATATGCATACATACATAGGTACGACGTATATATACATATACGTACGTACTTAGACACGTTTATAAACATTTTACACACACACGCATATGCATATACATGTATATACCTCTGTATGTATATATGTGTGTTTATGTATGTATATATATATATATATATATATATATATATATATATATATATATATATATATGTATGTGTGTGTGTGTGTGTGTGTGTTTATGTATGTATGTGTAAGAGAAATAGAGAGAGAGAGAGAGAGAGTAACAGAAAGTGTGGGTGTATATTATGTTGAATTGAGAAAGAAATATAGAGGTGGTGGTGGCGACAGAGACAGGGGTTTGCTGCAGAGAGCGAAAGAGGAAGAATGACAGGAGAAGATAGAAAGAGAGCGAGAGAGAAAGAGAGAGAAAAGAGAGTGTGTGCGTGTGAGAGTGAGAAAGTGTGGGTGTGAGAGAGGGAGAGGGAGGAAGAGAAAGAGAGCAAAGTGGTGCAAGACTAAGATAGAAGTCTGGTGTGGTGGAGGTGGTGGTGGTGGTGGTCATCGTGGTGGTGTGTGTGTGTGTAAGTACGTGTGTGTGGTGTGTGTGTGTGAGTATGTGTGCATACGTACGCACATGTGTGTGTGCGTGTGCGTGTGCGTGTGCGTGCGAGCGCTGATTACTGCCTGCATAAATCTATTTAGCAGTTTACTCATTCTGGAATTTGAGCTGAGTGTCGGTTTGTATGTTTCTATATGTGTGAGTGTATACATGTATAAATGTGTGAATATCTGTGTGTATATATATGTCTCTAGAGTATGTATGCTTATATTTCTTCATACACACACACACACACACACACACACACACGCACTCACACACACACACACAGTCACACACACACACACACATCTGTATTGAACCCCAGCTCTATACACGGCAGCGTGAATGTATACAAAATGCGTATAAATAGTTGTGATTGTGTGTCTGTATATGCAAACATTACGTATGCGCCTCTCTACGTGTGTGTGTATGCCTGCCTATGTGTCGGTGCATATTTATGTATATATGTATATATGTATCTGTACGTGTACATGTGTGTGTGTTGCGTGTGGCAGTCTTTTTGCCGGTGTTTTGTTTCTTCAAGTCTCTACTGGTCGCAAAGAACATCTGCTTGGCCGGAAGGGACAACAACGGCCGTATCCAATAGAAAATTCTGCTTTCATTTCAGCACTTATCGATCTGGAAACTTCCTTTTCGCTTTTACTCTTTTTGCTCCACGATTTTTTTTCTCCTCTTCTTCACGTAAAACATACACACATACATACATACACACATACACACATACACATACATACATACACACATACATACATACACACATACATACATGTATGTCTGTATGTGTGTGTCTGTGTATTTCCTGTTCTGTCTTTCTCATCTACGCCTTCTTTCTTCTCTCTCTCTCTCTCACTTTCTCTTTCTCATATTTTATTCCACTTTTCTTTCCGCCCACCCCCTTTCCTCTGTGACGTGTCAAGCTACGGTGGCGCCCACTGGCGTCAATCGCGACGGATATTTCATCACTTTGGTGCTTAACGATTTGTAGTAGATCGCTTTTTGAAAATCTCATCGCTAGACACGCCTCGCCCATCCTCTCACCACTCACTTATTCTCTATCTATCTATTTTACTTCCTCTCTCTCTTCTATCTACCCCCCCCCCACCTAATGTCTCATTGCTTTCTTTTTTTTCATTCACTTTGGCTCACCTGTTCATCAATCTAACATACATACACATCTCCTTACCAGCATATATGCGATATATACGTACCTGTCTATCTATCTATCTATCTATCTATCTATCTATCTATCTATCTATCTATCTATCTATCTATCTATTTCTCTCTCTTACTATATGCATATATATATATATATATATATATATACACACACACACACATATAGCCCCACCCACATATATATTATAGCCATCTATTCATATATCTATATATTTATCCGTCTATCTAGCAATCTATCTATCTATCCCTCAATACTATCTCTCTCTCCTTGTCTCTCTCTCTCTCTCCCTCTCTCCCCCTCTTTCTCTCTCTCTCTCTCTCCCTCTCTCCCCCTCTTTCTCTCTCTTTCTCTCTCTCCCTCTCTCGCTCGCAGCTCTTTTCCTTATTATCCTCTCTCCGATGTCATTCCGTTCTGGAACCAAAGAATGGTCTATGAAGTACTCTGCCTCTCCAGTTGGCTGCCGGCAGCTGAAATCCGTGATATTTCTTTTGCCATTATTTATTTATTGATAACTATTGCTAAAGAACCTCTGAATACTCAATTACAACCCATCAGCGGCGGCGACCATATCTCTTCTTGCTCCACAAAACATTGAACCAACTCCATAGTCTTTTCACATGTTCGCCTCTCTCTCTCTCTCTCTCTCCCTCTAACCAACTACCCTTACACTCTCTCTTCCCCACTTTATACCTGTTTTTGTTTTGATATATACATACACACACATTTTATATAAATATATATATATATATATATATATATATATATATATATATATATATATATATACATACACATACTCATAAACACACACACACACACTCATTCATATTCTCTCCAAATGTAAACGAGTGGGTATACAAAATAGAAGACCGCATTAAAAATATATATGTAAAGATAATACAACATGAAATATAAGGATACAAACACACAAAGAGGTGAGTGCGTGATTAGGAAGTTCGCTTTGCACCCACGCACGTGTGTTCGATTCCATAGAGAAGCCATGTGGGAAAGATTTCCTACTGGAGATTGACGGAATCAGTACAGTATCCCGTCGTATACATACATGCATGCATACATACATACATGTACACACATACACACACACACACACATAGCTAAAAGAAGAAAAGAAAATGGAGATAAGGAAGTGAACAATTATTTATTAAGAAACAAATTAGTTATCTTCGCTTCTTACAGCCGTTTCAATTAATACCCCAAAATTACAAATTTATCCATTAAATTTGCATTTCTGTGACATGAGCATAATTTCATCAGAGAAAAAAGATGTACTTCTCAAGGTACATTTTTTTCTCTGATGAAATTATGCTCATGTCACAAATACAAATTTCATAATAAATAATTGTTAACTTCCTTATCTCCATTTTCTGTTCTTTTAACTGTATATAAACTATATGCTTAATATATACCTATTGTTTTAAGGGAATTTCATTCCCCCAAAATATTAAGTATTGAACCAGTATTTCCTTGAATGTATCCATCCCTTCACGAGGTTCACATATCCTCTAATTATAATAATAATAATAATAAAATATGCATACATATATATATATATAGACTCATACACACACGCATTCATATTCTCTCCATACAGATAGATAGATAGATAGAGAGAGAGAGAGAGAGAGAGAGAGAGAGAGAGAGAGAGAGAGATAGATATATAGATAGATAGATAGATAGATAGAGAGAGAGAGAGAGAGAGAGAGAGAGAGAGAGAGAGATAGATAGATAGATAGATAGATAGAGAGAGAGAGAGATAGATAGATATATAGATAGATAGATAGATAGATAGAGAGAGAGAGAGAGAGAGAGAGAGAGATAGATAGATAGATTGATAGATAGATAGATAGATAGATAGATAAATAGATAGATAGATAGATAGATAGATAGATAGATAGATAGATAGATAGATAGATATCTTTTTATTATAGCCACACAGGGCTAAATACAGAAAATGGACAAATTACAAAGTAGAGCTTTTCTTGGGGGGATAATTTGGATCAAAAGGGATCGCGGGAAGAAAAAAAAAAAAAAAACGTGGGGGGGGGGCGATCAATAGGGATCGTGTACCACAGTCGATGTAAAAAACGGGGAACAGATTAGGTTTATCCGTGGAAAGAAAAGCCTACGGAAAAGACCACGGTCACCTCAGGCTTTTTTTTTTAAAGGTACATGAAAGTAAGTACCTTCTCTCTTTTTGTCTCTTTTTGTTACAAGTCTATGCTTAAAATGGTGTCGTCTTTCATTCTTACCATTCTTGCCACATTTACCCATTTTTTATTGAAACTTTCATTCGACAACACCTTCCTCTCTATCCTCATCCTCCTTTTCAAGTGGTACTTGAAAAAGTTGACGAGGGACTGACCAGAGAGGAAAGTGTTTGTTTGTAGACCTTTCAAACGCGTCCACCACACGCATTCTTTTGCCATAGCTATCAGTGTTACAAAAACCGTTTTTCCTTCCCGTTTAAAGGAAGGTGGCGGAACAATATTCACGATAGACTCGGCTGATAAGTGGGCTCGTCCCACACGCGACAACAGCCGTTCGACGAAGGTCCACAGCTCTGAAATATCTGGACACTGCACGAGTGCGTGCAGAACGGCTTCGTCGCTCTGACCGCATCTCGGGCAGGTCGGTCCGGTGGTTTTCGAACCGTGTCTGTAGATCTTCTCTCGAACTGGTAGTGCGTCTCGATAGCATTGCCAAGCCAGGGATCTCTGGAAATTATCCATAGGCCCCGGCCCGAACGTCGTCTTGAAAAGGCGGGTTAAGAATTTCTCGTCGACACCCAGGTTTGCCCCGAGAGTGTCGTCAGACCTCCCCTCCACTAGTCCTCTATAGAACGCATTGGTCGTTTGGAAGTTGCACAAGTTTGATCCCGGACGGCAGAGCTGTTGTAGAGCTTGGCGACACTCGCGGTGCCATTCGCCCAGTTTCGGTCTCTTCCTGATCCATGTTTGCAGTTCGGTGAGTGAGACGAGCTGCGGGAAGGCGTGCCTCACAAACGGCGCCCACACCTGTTCACCGTCGTCAATGAAGTTCCAGAGATGCCGCAGTCTCAGCGCATGTCTGCGCATCATTAACCACGGCATCCCCAGTCCTCCACGTAACGGTTGTTGACAGCAAATGGATCGCCTCACCATCGGAACGCCACCCTTCCACAGAAAGCGGAAAAGTATGCATATGCAGACACGCTCGTCCCACAACCCAGCTCTCGTGGGATACCCCTCAGTGTCGCCAGCTTCCGCAGTAGTGGTTCGATCGTCAATACATACAGAAGCGCCGACAAGGGACATCCCTGACGGACCGAACGCGTGATGTCGAACGGTTTTGACAGGTGACCGTTTACCCGTATTACCGATCGGATGCCGCTATACAAGGCAGCGATCCAACCGCGGAAGACGGGACCAAAGCCAGCTGCCCTGAGGACGGCCGCTAGGTATCGATGGTCGACCCTATCGAAGGCTTTAGATTGATCTAAATTGATCAGCGCCCCACCCATGCCAGGATCCTTAACTACCCTGTCCATGATGTAGCGCATGAGGTGGAGGTTGTCATGGATACTTCTGCCCGGCACGGCGCATGTTTGCGCCCTGTCGACCAGTTTATCGATGATAAGCGCCAACCTCTCGGCTATTACTTTGGCCAAAATTTTCAAATCTGCGTTGAGCAGAGTGATGGGCCTGAAATTATCTATAAAATTCCCCTTGTTTGGGTCTTTCTTCAGCAATGTCACTGCACCTCGGCTCACGAAACCGGGAATTCTTCCGTTTTGTTGCCAGTTGCAGTAGACTGATGCCAAGAAGTCGCCAAACAAGTCTGGCATTTGACAATACAGCTCGTAGGGTAGACCATCCAATCCAGGTGACTTATCCCTCGCGCAGCCCGCCATAGCATCCCTTACTTCAGCAGCTGTGATGGGACCCTCACAACACTCTGCCTCTCCCGCCGAGAGCCGCGGCAGGCCGGTCAGGTAGGCAGTGAAGTCCATCTTGCGTTCCGACTCACCGCTCGCACCGAACAGTCGAGCAAAGTGCTGTTGAAAGGCCCCACACATCCTTTCGGGTTCGAGCAGACTACATCCCTGTTCATCGATTAGAGACCGAATGGTGGCTCTGTTACCGCGTTGCGCCTCCGCCACCCGGGCTTCTCGCGCAGCTTCGATCCCTTCGTTCCTTAAGGCACGCATTTTAGCTCTGACGACGCAACCTTCGTGTTTGGCGTTGAGGTGTTGGTCGAGGGCCATCCTAGCAGCCAAAACGTTGGTTGCGCTGCCAGTTGTAAGTGCCTCTTCTAGTTTCTTAACTAAGTCTCCCTCTACTCTATTTCGATCTATCGCTAGTTCTTTACTAAACCTAATAGATTCCGATTTGATTGCCATTTTCAGGGCAAACTACTAACTGCGTACCGAAGTAACCACCCCAAAGCAGATTCAGACAGAATATATATCTACCCCGCTCAGAAGGATGCCGTGGCCCTAGACACATAGAAAACTACTATAAAATAACAACAGTTGGACTAGGCAAAGTACTTAGAAACAAATAGGGGAAGACTACTACTGCATGTTGTAAAGCAACACGAGGAAAAGAAAACGCTTCTCTCTATAGACAAGGAAATAGGAAACAGAAACAAACCACACTGATACATTGACCTTGGATGACAACAGAGCAGAAATGGTGAGAGAGACAAAAGACAACATGGAAACAGAACTGCAAAACATACTGAAGAAGAAATGGAGAGAAGATTCGTGTCATGGCCAATACCCTACAAGGCTTGACAGAGAGGAAGTGAGCCTAAGTAAAAGCTAACAATGGTTCAAAAGCTCTGAACTAAAAACTGAAATGGAAGGACTGATTCTCGCTGCACAAGACCAATGCCTGATCACAAACAACTATAAAGGTTAAATAATGAAAACAGGCCCCAACACCAAATGCAGAATGTGCAACCAGCACAATGAGGCAATTGACCATATCATCGTGAGCTGCCCAGTCCTTGCCAAATCTGAATATATATACAGATACGACAAAATAATCAGTTATATCCACTGGACAATATGCCAACATTACAACATTAAAACTGACAACAGGTGATATAAACGACTAAACCTCAATCATCTGGGATATACCGATTCAAACCGACAAAGAAATTAAAGCTTATCCCCAAACATAATCAAAGATTGGGGGGGGGGGGGGGGGCACCTGCTTACTGATAGACATTACAGTGCCTTCTGATCAAAATATTGTCCAAAAAGAAGTGGAGAAATTGTCAAAGTACAAAGATCTCGAAATTGAAGTATTCAAGATGTGGAATATGAATATGAAAGCAATACCAATAATAGTTGGGGCATTAGGTATAATAAAAAACATATGAACAAAAACGTAGAAGCTATACCGGGATCCTCAATACTACACACTATCCAAAAAAATAGCCCTGCCAAGAACAGCCAACATCCTACGCAAGACACTATCAATTCAGTAATACAACCTAAACTAAACAATCTACAAACACAAGGCAAACTATATACAGCAATTATCCAGTGAAATAAACGTCCACCAGCAATCTCAGTAACCAGCGCATTACACACTCAACACACACTGCAAACAGTAATACAAGAAAAGACTGCTCTACACCTCAAGAAAAAGAGAGGAAAAAAAACTAACGCAATACAATAACGGGAAAAGTTTGCGCATTCCCAATAGCAGAAAAGAACACACAATGCTGCACACATCCCAGCAACACGGGGGTGATGCAGTAGAAATTTGCCTCAATCTGCCAAGTATTGAACAGTTATATAATAATAATAATAATAATAATAATAATAATAATAATAATAATAATAGTATTAATAATAATAATAATAATAATAATAATAATAATAATAATAATAATAATAATAATAATAATAATAATAAAATTGCGATGAAGCTAATTTGACTAATGACTCTTGTTAACAGGACTACAAGACTGAATATATTCGAGGTTAATGATATAGATTCTGCTGTTACCAATGTATTTGATAATAATTATGTTGATCGGGACTAAATTGAATTTAGTGAAACAGTTTTTGCTGCAAAAGACCTTCCACTAAAAAAAAAAAAAAAAAAAAAAATTGAAATATTGGTAATGCCATAGAGAAGAAAGTGAGAAGAATTATCAGTTAATATTGTAGGTGTCCAACAAAATATGAAATATTTCAGAAATATGTTAAAGAGGTTGTGTATGGTGAGAAATTCTTTTTAGTCAAAGGAACAAACGAAATAGTTTCTTTTAGAGTAATACTAAAAGTTATATTGTGAAACTTATGATTAATATGGAGCAATTTATCAACTTTTCAGACGAGGAATTTATTGTTCCTGTTATATCAAGAGGGGAACCAATCTATATTGGAATTAAAAAAAAAAAACTAGATCGAAAGGAAGCAACCTTAATCTCTGCAGAAAAAAAGAATAATTGTTTTTATTCTAGAAGAATTGCATCGACAGCCTATTCTAAGGTGTTCGTTTTTGCAGGAAGGAGTGGAGCGGGTGGAGGGGGAGGGGGTCGTCGAAAAAAAGACAAAGAAAAAGGAAAAAAAAAAGGGAATAAAAATCTTAGATGGCTGGATTATCCGTTTCTAATTTAGACAAGCTCAGTAATTTTGGAGAGGAATGATTGCTGAATAGCATCGATCCCTGTACACCTGTTCAGTTTTTGAGAACCTATCGCAAAATGACCTTACTGGTTTTATTCTTTAGTGAGGAGGAAGGAAGTGTACCATGACGTTGGTAGGGGGCGCTCAGAGAGTTCTTTATGATCTGTCTACTGTCTCATTGATCATGTCTCTATGATCTTTAAGGTCACTGTATTAGTGTCTCAATTATCACTGTCACCATAATTTCTCTCTCTTTCCTTCTCTCTCTGACCGTACAACTATTTCGTTGACGTTGGCCATAAGATAATACAAATATCGATCACTTCTCAATCAATTCTGATTCTTCCATTTATGATAAACCTGATTTATCATCCGTGGAACTTCTCCATTCCGCTTAAGTCTTCACTTGTCTTCAAAAGATCCTTTCGGTTTTAGATATTCTTAAAATATCATAAAGGAAGGTGAAAGTTGCAGCCATCTTCATTGCTGGGACAACGGAAAAACAACAGCATGAGTGGTTCGGGCCCAGTCACTGTCTTTGTTCTATATCCAAGAGCAAAATAATGGCTCGCAACGTCTGGCTGTAAGTAGGCACCGTGTCAACAGAATTACAGAACTGACAATTTCTTTGATGACTTGAGTTCATGGCTTGTCGCGAGAAGTAATTTGAGGTAGACCCACGGCCTACCATTGGGTAGATTTCTTTAATCCATTGAAACAAAGGATCGAACCAGGAGATTACAGATGACCGTTAAAGTGTAGGGATTTTTTGTAACGTAATAAAGAAAGCAATAAAACGTTAAACTAGAAATAATGTAACGATGCAAAAAATTAAAAAATACCAGTTTTAATTAACAACTAATAAAACTTAGTTCAACACTGAAGGAAGCAACTCCAGTCTTGTTTCGGTGTTATTTGTACCTCGAAAACGAGCCATTGTCTTTTACTGTATTTACCAAAATACTGATGAGATAATCATAAAGTAAATGTACAAGATTGCAATATTGGTTGGTGGAGGAACATAGAAATATTTAGAGAAGTGATAGGATGAGGTTCGCAGAATCAAAGGAATGGTTAGTTTATTCAACTCATTAGAAGTTACTTTCAAATATGCAGTGGTTCGAATCCCTCATATTGCAACAATATTGCAATATTTCAAAGAAATCGTACATTAAAATTGTATGTGTGTGTATGTATGTATGTATATATATATATATATATATATATATATATATATATATATATATATATATATATATATATATATATATATACTAGCAGAAAGATCGCCCACCGGGCAGTTTTCTGCTTGTCAAACGTGGAGTGTGTGTGAATGAGAGAGGGGAGAACATTGCAAACAATGAATGAAATAAACATGAAATGAAAAAATTGTATAAATAAAAGCTCGTGAAAAACAATCTTGTACCAAACACTTAAATTTGTGAACTTCAAATATTCAATAATAAAAGGAAGTTGAGAAAGTAAATTTTCCTGAAAACTTCAATTTATAAAAAAATCTCAATTTCTTAGTAAAGATTTCTTTCGGTAATTTATCGTAATTTATCTCCAATTTAAACAAACTTCAAGGTTTAGCGAGCTAGAAATAGCAGCGATCATATAGTTATTATTGTAAGGCTTATAGCGTTCCAAACAGTCATATAAACAAAATTACTTCTAAATTTCTTTTTTTAATATTCTGGTATATCAAAAGATTTTCATTTTATCAAAAATAAGTCTCAAAGTTATACAGCTATTTTTTCTAATAACATTCATTCATTAATTCAATAAATAATTTTTGTTTTTACATTACGTATATAGAATGAACTGTGGGTTTTGCAAATAGCGAATTTAAACTTGAAATGAAAACGTTGAAATCAATATATATTAAATTATCATTAATGAAAATAAAGGCGAGAGAGAGTGAGAACTGTTGCAAATGAAAACGGAAAATTTCGCCCGCAACGAATTAATATTGTTTATTAAATCTAGTCTGCAGTGAATGTTACGAATATCTAAATTTATGAAAAACTTGTTCGAATATTTAATAACCTTCAGAATCGAAATTACAAGAAATTTCTTAGAGCATGAATTTATCAAAAAATTTCCAGACAGTCAAGCCTTTAATAATTGCTTCATTTTACTAACTGTTACATCCCTAATTAATAAGCAGCTTTCTCCATTATGATACATATATATATATATATATATATATATATATATATATATATATATATATATATATATATATATATATATATATATATATATATATAAACATGCACACACACACACACACACACACACACACACACACACACACACACACACACACACACACACACACACATATATATGAACATTATACAGACACACATACACACATACGCATACACACATACGCATACACATATCAGCAATTAAAATTACCTGTGTGAGGCATTCCTCTTGGTTCCGTCTGGCAAATTGACCAAATATTTGTTTTTTTGTGTTCTGAAAAATTATTAAAACAAAAACAAAACATTTTAACAATTATATTTCAAACTATGATTATATAAACAGACAATGTAACTTAAAAAACGTAAAACTATGTCAAAAGAAAATCTTCAAAGTTAGAAGGTAATTTCCAAATGCAAATAGTATTACCTTGACTTCTATCACATGAGGTTAACGGATAACTTCGCAACTACTCAGTCAACAACCAATGATCTTTTTCCAAACGATCGCTTTCGCTTATGAACTTAATAATTACATCATAGTGGCTACCTATATTATAGTCTTATGTAATACCAGAGTGGCTAGTTAGATCATAGTCATAAGTAATAGTAATATCAGGGTGGCTAGTTATACCATAGTCATAAGTAATAGTAATACCAGGGTGGCTAGTTATACCATAGTCATAAGTAATAGTAATACCAGGGTGGCTAGTTATATCATAGTCATAAGTAATAGTAATATCAGGGTGGCTAGTTATATCATAGTCATAAGTAATAGTAATACCAGGGTGGCTAGTTATATCATAGTCATAAGTAATAGTAATACCAGGGTGGCTAGTTATATCATAGTCATAAGTAATAGTAATACCA
Source organism: Octopus bimaculoides (assembly GCF_046866305.1). Taxonomy (NCBI): domain Eukaryota; kingdom Metazoa; phylum Mollusca; class Cephalopoda; order Octopoda; family Octopodidae; genus Octopus; species Octopus bimaculoides. The sequence continues at coordinate 2,164,184 of NC_142931.1, forward strand.
GGGTGGCTAGTTATATCATAGTCATAAGTAATAGTAATACCAGGGTGGCTAGTTATATCATAGTCATAAGTAATAGTAATACCAGGGTGGCTAGTTATATCATAGTCATAAGTAATAGTAATACCAGGGTGGCTAGTTATATCATAGTCATAAGTAATAGTAATACCAGGGTGGCTAGTTATATCATAGTCATAAGTAATAGTAATATCAGGGTGGCTAGTTATATCATAGTCATAAGTAATAGTAATACCAGGGTGGCTAGTTATATCATAGTCATAAGTAATAGTAATACCAGGGTGGCTAGTTATATCATAGTCATAAGTAATAGTAATACCAGGGTGGCTAGTTATATCATAGTCATAAGTAATAGTAATACCAGGGTGGCTAGTTATATCATAGTCATAAGTAATAGTAATACCAGGGTGGCTAGTTATATCATAGTCATAAGTAATAGTAATACCAGGGTGGCTAGTTACATCATAGTCATAAGTAATAGTAATACCAGGGTGGCTAGTTACATCATAGTCATAAGTAATAGTAATACCAGGGTGGCTAGTTACATCATAGTCATAAATAATAGTAATACCAGGGTGGCTAGTTATATCATAGTCATAAGTAATAGTAATACCAGGGTGGCTAGTTATATCATAGTCATAAGTAATAGTAATACCAGGGTGGCTAGTTATATCATAGTCATAAGTAATAGTAATACCAGGGTGGCTAGTTATATCATAGTCATAAGTAATAGTAATACCAGGGTGGCTAGTTATATCATAGTCATAAGTAATAGTAATACCAGGGTGGCTAGTTATATCA
>NC_142931.1:2172499-2174999 GCF_046866305.1 Octopus bimaculoides
AGCTTGTTTTTGAAAGACCAACCTTCGTGCACACCAGCCTCCCCTCTCCACGCCATTGATGTCATCCAAGGGAAAGGCAAAGGGATCGATACAGCTTGGTACCAGTGACGTCACAACTCATTTTTTTCTGCTGAGTGAACAAGTGCAACGTACTCAAGAACACAACACGCAGCCCTGTCCGGGAATCGAACTCAATACCGCATGATTGTGAACCCGATGCTCTAGCCACTGAGTCACGTGCCTTCACACACACACTTACTCATATACATATGTACACCCACATGCATATATATGTGCGTGAGTGTACATATGTGTGTGTAAGTGTGTGTGTATGTGTGTGTGTATTCTGAGCCGTCCCTTTCGAGAAGTATGACCTGGTGACCAGTGCGAAGGTAGAGTCAGGCACCAATCCTACGCTGTTATTCTTTTCGAACGACAAGACTGGATTACTGTGCAATGAAGTACCTTGCTGAAGAACCTAAGGCCCGCAGCAAAAACCGAACCCACGATCTTACGACTATCAGCCCAATACCCTAACTACTAGGCCCCGCCCCACACGTATATGTATGCACATATAAATACATTCAGCACACACACGCATATATATACACACATATACACACACATACACTAGAGTGTTATCCTTCGTATAACGGGTAAGTTCGGAAATATATTTTTTCTACCCTGGGTAATATTAGGAAATTCATAGGCGTAGGTGTGGCTTCACAACTACACGGTTCCAGTTTCAGTCCCGCTGCGTGGCAAATGATGTCTTCAATAGCCTCGGGCCGAATAAGACCTCGTGAGTGGATTTGGTCGGCAGAAACTGAAAGAAGCTCATCATATGTATATGTGGGTGTGTGAGCTTTTGCGTCTTTGTCTGCCCCACCTCCCACTACCACTCGATAACCGATGTTGGTGTGTTTACGTCCCCATAACTGAATGGTTCAGCGAAAGAGAACGCTGGAACAAACTACCAGGAGTACGAAGATCATAACAATAATAATAATCTTTTCTACTCTAGGCCCAAAGCCGGAAATTTGGGGGTAGGAGGCCAGTCGATTAGATCGACACCAGTACGCAACTGGTATTTAATATATCGACCTCGAAAATATATATATATATAGATATATACACAAATATATATGTATGTACGTGTGTGTGTGTGGTATATATATATTTAAAGTCAACTGGAAGGGGAAAGAGAGAAAGGAGGTGGGGGAGGAGAGGTGTGACAGGTGACGGCCCCCATTTCAACGCAGACCAAATAACTAACAAAAACGACACAGTTTTGTTTCTCACACAATGGCGCTGACACAGTGACTTCGCCTAATTTTGGAGAGTAAATACTGTAATTAACGAAAATGCGAGAGACTTGCCAGGGCCTTTCGACATGCTAGAAATAACAGCCAAATGATTCTGAAATTCCCTTCTATCATCTTCAATTGACTAGCATACATGAGACACAACAGTACTATATATATATATATATGTATATATATATATATAATGGGACTGGGTTTATGATGGGATGGTCATGGCTAAACGTAGGACTACACAACAATATGAACAACATTATCCGATCCTAACTCTAAACGTAAAAGAAATGAATATTTCTTTTGTAGACCAAATCATAAAAGTCTTTCATGCGTAGAAAACACTCTTTCAAAATATGATCGCCACGAAATTCGACTGTTTCTCTGTTTGTGTGTCTATGTGTGTGTGTGTGTGTGTGTGTGTGTGTGTGTGTGTGTACGCATATGTTTATGAAACTATACAATTGTATGTTTACATGTCTCTATGTATATAAATCTTATATGTATGTTTGTAATAGTAGTAGTAGTAGTAGTAGTAGTAGTAGTAGTAGTAGTAGTAGTAGTAGTAGTAGTAGTAGTAGTAGTAGTAATAATAATAATAATAATAATAATAAAGACTATGGAGACATGTACATACACAGAACTTATAGTCATTATATACAGAACATTATAATGACCAACACATGTTTCTGCTGCAGTGACTATTCACTGTTGCAAATATATATATATACATATATACATATATAGATCGTGTCAGTGCAAAGTAAGTAATGCCTGCCTTAAAATATAAATTCAAATAAATCATATTTTTAATTTAAATGAGTGACAGGTGAAAAGAATGTCCATATATATATAATCATATTCTATCTATCTATCTATCTATCTATCTATCTATCTATATATATATATATATATATATATATATATATATATATATATATAGAGAGAGAGAGAGAGAGAGAGAGAAATACATATAGATTTATACATATCTTTATATGTATATACGTGAGTGTGTGTGTGTACTGCGAGTATTTACATATATGTACATGATAACGTAACTCCTATACATTTTAACCAACGTACTGAGTCCTGTCGTGCATGTATGTGTGTGCGTGCACGCGCGTGTGTACGTGCGTGTGTGTGTGCATGCGTGTACGCGTGTGTTTGTGTATGTACCGTATAGA
>NC_142931.1:2194999-2202499 GCF_046866305.1 Octopus bimaculoides
CACGAGAGGCCCGGGTGGCGGAGGCGCAACAGGGCAACAAAGCCACCATTCGGTCTCTGGTGGACGAACAGGGGCCTTTCAGCGGCACTTTGCTCGACTGTTTGGGACGAATGGCGAGCGAGAACGCAGGGTGGACTTCAGTGCCTACCTGCAAAACCTGCCACGACTCTCGGCAAGAGAGGCGGAGTGCTGCGAAGGTGCCATCACGGCGGCGGAAGTGAGGGACGCGATGGCGGGATGCTCGAGGGACAAATCTCCGGGTTTGGATGGTCTGCCCTACGAGCTTAACAACTGTATGCCAGACTTGTTTGGAGACGTCTTGGTGGCGGTGTACTGCAACTGGCAACAAAATGGGAGCATTCCCGGTTTTGTGAGCCGAGGAGCCATAACGCTGCTGAAGAAAGATCCAAACAAAGGGGACGTCATAGATAACTTTAAGCCCATCACTCTGCTCAATGCAGACATGAAAATTTTGGCCAAGGTGTTAGCCAAGCGGTTGGCGCTTGTCATCGAGAAACTGATCGGCAAGGCGCAAACGTGCGCCGTGCCGGGCAGGAGCATCCATGACACCCTCCATCTGATGCGCTACATCACAGAGCGGGTAGTTAAGGAACCTGGCATGGGTGGGGCCCTGATCAATTTAGATCAATCGAAAGCTTTCGATAGGGTAGACCATCAATGCTTGGAGGCTGTCCTCATAGCGGCCGGCTTCGGTCCCATTTTCCGCGGCTGGATGGCTGCCTTGTACAGAGGCATCCGTTCGGTAGTTCGCGTCAATGGGCATCTATCAAGACCCTTCGACATTGCACGTTCGGTCCGTCAGGGATGCCCTCTCTCGTCGCTTCTGTACGTGTTGACTCTCGAGCTACTACTGCGGAAGCTGGCGACGCTGAGGGGCATCCCGCGAGAGTTGGGATGCGGGACGAACGTGTCGGCATACGCGGACGACGTCACCGTCATAGTGTCTAGCCAAAAGCACATCGAGCTTGTCGGCGAGACACTGAGAGACTACGAAGCGGTAACGGGAGCGAAAATCAACCGGGATAAGTCAGTGGGCTTGCGGCTCCGCACCTGGAGAAGCAAGCCCATGCCGTCAAGCAGCGCCTCCGTCGTGGGACGTTGGACTGACGGTCCGGTTGAGTTGCTCGGGGTCTGGTTTGGTCCGGACCTCCAAACGGAGAAGAACTGGGACGAGATAACGAGAAGGGTGGCCACTCTAGCCCGGCAATGGGCCGAGAGGAAGCTTTCCCTAAAAGGTCGGGCGGAGGTGGCGAACACGTACATCGCGTCCGTCATCTACTACCGCCTGACCGTCGTTCCTTGTCCCGACCCTACCATCACCAAACTGGAGCGCATCCTCTTCCGCTTCTTGTGGAAAGGAAGCGTTCCGATGGTTAGGCGATCCGTTTGCTGCCAACAACCGTTAAAAGGAGGACTGGGCATGCCGTGGTTGATGATGCGCAGACACGCGCTGAGACTGCGACATCTCCGGCTCTACGTAGACAACGGTGAACAGGTGTGGTCGCCGTTTGTGCGGCGCGCTTTCCCGCAGCTCGTCTCCATGACCGAACTACAGTCGTGGATCAAGAAGAGGCCGAGGAAGGACGAATGGCACCGCGATTCTCGCGTTGCTCTCCGGCAACTCCAACAACCCGGGTCAACCTTGAGCGACTGCATCACAACTAACGCATTCTATAGTGGATTAGTGGAGGGAAGGTACGACGACGTTCTGCACGCACTCATACAGTGTCCCACCATTTCCGAGCTGTGGGCTTACGTCGAACAACTGCTATCGCATGTGGGACGAGTCGGTCTATCAGCCGAGTCTATCGTGAATATTGTCGCACCTCCTTCTTTTAAACGGGAAGGAAGAGCTATTTTCATCGTACTTGTGGCTATGGCGAAAGAATGTGTATGGTGGACGCGTCTGAAAGGTCTAGAGACAAAGACTTTCCTCTCTGGGCAATCTCTCATCAACTTCTTCAAGTATCATCTGAAGAGGAAGGTGAGAGTAGAAAGGGAAGTCTTGTCTAGTGAATGCTTCAAAAAAAGATGGGTGAATGTAGCAAGGATGGCACGTGTGAACGACGGAGCCATCTTGAGCATAACCCTATGAACTAGAAAAAAATCCAATAAAAAGCAATAAAACAAAAAGGCAAAAGAGAGTCACTTACTGTTATAGTTTCTTCAATGAGAATATTGACCGAGGTTACCGTGGTCTTTTCCGTAGGCTTTTCTTTCCACGGCTAAACCTAAACTGTCCTCCCCTCTTTTTACACGAGAACATTACTGTGATACACGATCCCTATTGATCGCCTTTTTTCTTTTTTATCTCTCGGTCCCTTTTGATCGAACTCCCCCTTTTTTCCTTCCTACGATCCCTTTTGATCGACACCCACCCCTACTTTCCCCCCATCCTAAAAAGAAAAGCTCTACATTGTATTCGTCCCATCTTTGTTGAGCCCTGTGTGGCTAATAAAAGAAATCTATCTATCTATCTATCTATCTATCTATCTATCTATCCATCTACCTATCTCTCTCTCTCTCTCTCTCTCTCTCTCTTTCTCTCTCTCTCTCTCTCTCTATCCATCCATCTATCTATCTATCTATCTACACACTCAAGAGTTACGGAATGGAGTAGATAAGATCCGGGTTACATGCATGTGTGATATATATGTGTGTGTGTGTGCGTGTGTGTGCGTGTGTGTGTGTGTGTGTGTATATATGTATATTTCTTTTACTCTTTTACTTGTTTCAGTCTTTTGACTGTGGCCATGCTGGAGCACCGCCTTTAGTCGAGCAACTCGACCCCAGGACTTATTCTTTGGAAGCCTAGTAATTATTCTATCGTTCTCTTTTGCCGAACCGCTAAGATACGGGGACGTAAACACACCAGCATCGGTTGTCAAGCGATGTTGGGGAGACAAACACAGACACACAAACACATACACACATACATATATATATATATATACATATATACGACGGGCTTCTTTCAGTTTCCATCTACCAAATCCACTCATAAGGCTTTGGTCGGCCCGAGGCTATAGTAGAAGACACTTGCCCAAGATGCCACGCAGTGGAACTGAACCCGGAATCATGTGGTTGGTAAGCAAGCTACTTACCACACAGTCACTCCTACGCCTATATATATATATGTATGTATGTACGTATGTATTATGTATATATGTATACATATATATGTATGTATGTATACATATATATGTATGGATGTAAGTATACATATATATGTGTTTACATATATATGTATGTATACATATATACATACATATATATGTATATACATACATATATATGTATGTATGTATGTATGTATGTATGTATGTATGTATGTATGTATGTATATGTAGGGCTTAGTTCATTAATGATCTAAACCAAAGGTTCTCAACGGGGGCCATATGGCCTACTGGGGGGCATTTGGAGCTAGAGGGGGCGTTTTGGAGCAAATGGGCACTAGAGGGGCGTTAAGAGACTTGAGGGCGGTAGTGGGCGGTGGAAGATCCTCGTCTTTGGTAAGTTTAATATGAAATTAACGAGTAGTAGCCATATTTTCACATCTCTGCGACAGTCAGCTTAAAAAAAAAACATGGCTTTTTGTTTCAAATTTTCAGAAACTTAAAAAAACACCTTTACCACTTTGGACGACACCATGCAAATTCCTGATAACATGTGTAACCAGTGTCACTGAAGTGAAACCCCCAAAACAAAAAAACAAAAAATAAAAATAGATGAATAGTAACAGACGATTAAAAGAAAAAAAAGTAATGAATAAATGCGAAAAGCTGAATGTGTGTGTGTGTGTGTGTGTGTGTGTGTGCAAATATATAAAGAATAATGGTCAGAATTTTGCATCAAACTGGCTTTTGGGAGTGGCTGATAGGTATGTATTCGTGTACGTGTGTATATGTATGGGTATGTTCGTATGTATATGACTGCGTGTGTTACCGTTTTGAATCCTTTTCTACGAATGAACTTAAATTGAGCCTTGGCTATTACAGACCCAACCACACACACACATATTTGTTTTAGGTTTTGTACTCACTTGAACTACGGCTGTACACCACAGCATAGTATGGACAAGGCTTTGGTTGGCCCGAAGCTATAGTAGAAGACACTTACCCAAGGTGCCACGCAAAGGGACTGAACCCAGAACCATGTGGTTGGTAAGCAAGCTACTTACCACCTAGCCACACCTGTATCTAAAACTCCTTTAGGGACAAACGGTTTTGACAAGGAATTCCAATTGAATCGGAATATGAATGATTTGAAGCATATTTGTAGAAAAGAAATATTTAATCCTCTCAATGTTATGAAGAAGCAAATCTTTGGAGCACAATTGTGTAGATGTACCGAAATATTTATATAAAATATACAAGGATGTATATAAAACTAACTCTATAAAAATGTATGTGTGTGTGTGTGTATATTTTTGTATGTTTCTGTATGCATTTATGCATGTATATGTATTTAGTTTCAGAAGATATTAAAATAATGGAATAAAAGTCAGTCGTAATAAGAGATCTCCCTAAAATCTACTTCCTTAATTTTTAACTACTGTTTCTGGCACACACATTTATGCAATTTTGATTTTGAAATATTTAGAAAATTATTTGAAATTATAAAGAGAAACGAATGGTAGATTCGAACTGTCCGTATTTTAAAACCAGGAATTTTAAAAAAAATGTGTGTGTGTCAAATTTCTTCTCCAGAAGTTCATGGCTTCATAGGAATAAGCGCGAAAACTGCATCAAGGTTACCAATTTTCAGATTTAAAAAAAAATGCAGATTTTGTGAATGGAACAAACGAGATCCTGAATAAGATATGAGTGTTTAATACGACAAATTTTCAGATTTCTTTTACTTCATTTTAAAAGGGGGCTGATTTTGTGACTCAAACTAACCAGATCCAACTACAGTGAATACCATCCTCATATGAAGTACATATGAAGTACAATATGAAGTACATATGTATTTCAACAATTTCTATCAAATACACTCTCTTTCTTGAGCATAAAAAATCCTCTTCCCGGGCGACAATAACTTACATGTCAGATTGTGGCACGAATTCTAGCTGTTTTGGTAAGGGAAATCGGAAAGGTTTGAAATGATTCCATCGGCATTTACTTGTACCAAAGAACACTCTTTCGATAGACAACGCGTTGGTCTCATAAGTGTCGCGTGGTGGAAAGAAACGCAATTACCAAAGTTTCTATTCGTTGTTTCGTTTTTTGCATTTCAATTTGTACATCTGTTCTCCCAAGAAGGCAAGAATGGTGGGTAACACTTAGAAGATATCCTGAAGGATAGAAAGACAGAGAATTTGCAACTGGTAGCTACGGGACCAGCCGCAGGTCATGTGACGTCAGCGGGCAGAGGAGAAAGACAACAAAGGAGAGGGAGAGAGAGAGCGGCAGAGATAAAAAGGGATGATGGGAGAAAAAGAGAAAGGCTAGGAAAACAAGGGGGAGAGAGAAGAGGAGAAAGTGGAAAGGCTAAATTAGAAGTCAGAGAAAGAAAAGGGGAAAGAATGTATATTTTTATCTACGCATGTGGGACTGCATGAATATCAGTATACGAACATCGCACCTTTTATACTCCTCCATGAATGTGTATTCGTTTGACTAGAATACATGTGGGCAACATGCACAATCCCTTGCTGTTTGGTTATCAATAGACTGACACATGTAACTTTTACAGCCTGCTTCTATTTCAGAAGTGTTCCAATGAATTATAAACCATTCTTACCTAATTTACTAGCTAACCACTTGTTCTATATAATTAATTCAGTAATTAATTATTTATCCATATGTTTACATCGACAGAGATAGAGAGAGAGAGAGAGAGAGAGAGAGAGGAAAAAGAGATACAGAGAGAGGAAAAAGAGATACAGAGAGAGAGTGATAGAAATAAAGAGAGAATGATAGAAAGTGTGAATGAGAGAGAGAGAGAGAGAGAGAGAGAGAGAGAGAGAGAGAGAGAGAGAGAGACAAAGAGTGTGTCTAAACCGAACCTCCTTTTAGTGCAGAGATTTCACAAATTATTTGCTTCTCAAATTAGAATAGATTTAAACGAAAAACTAAATTAGAATATTATACACACTTCCTCAGTTGAAACCGATCACCATAAATATTACCATGACCACGAACGCTGACGTGACATTGTCTTTATTAACTTTATTACACACGATTTTCTAGTTTTATGTGTCAGTGAAATTACACATCTCATATATTATTATATGATTATGTAATTATGGATATAGTTTGGTATAATTTGTAAGTGTGCAGTTTAAAAATTGATTATAATGCAGTTACTTACGTAGATGGGTTTTAATTAACACGGAATGACGTCATTTGATTATTTTGAGTGCCTCTAAATTCCTTGACTTCACACACAGCGTGGAGAAGTAATTTGATCTCAATGAACCAACTATGTTCTAAACGTTGAGATTTCACAAAAATATTCCGAAATTATTCTCCTGTGCCTTACAGATTCAAAATATTCTGTTTTAGGATCGTTATCTATGATGTAACGAAAGAATCGTGTCATCGATATATCGATTCGATAAAATTTAAAATATTTACAATATATTAAAACTTGTATTGTGTCATCTTTAGATTTCATGACTCTTTGATCTTGATTCAAAAGTTTTCAAATTTATTCTCTTTCGGTTGAGCACTCTTTGACAAGAGACAAAAGCAATTCCTGAATATTTTAGTTAAGATTACTGCGATTCCAAACAGAAGAGTCTTTCTGATACTTGTATCATAAAGATGAGGTGGCGATCCTTCTATTTCGACAAACTGCAACACGCTGAGAAAAATAGCTGAGAAATTTAGGCGCAGAAGTGGCTGTGTAGCTTGCTTACCAACCACATGGTTCCGAGTTCAGTCCCACTGCGTGGCACCTTGGGAAAGTGTCTTCTACTATAGCCTCAGGCCGACCAAAGCCTTGTGAGTGGATTTGGTAGACGGAAACTGAAAGAAGCTCGTTGTGTGTATATATATATATATATATATATATATATATATATATATATATATATATATGTGTGTGTGTGTGTGTGTGTGTGCGTGCGTGCTTGTCTCTCCACCATCACTTGACGACCGATGTCGGTGTGTTTATGTCCCCGGCACTTAGCGGTTCGACAAAAGAGACCGATAGAATAATTACTAGGCTTACAAAGAATAAGTCCTGGGGTCAACTTGTTCGACTAAAAAGGCGGTATTCCAGTATGGCCGCAGTCAGATGACAAACAAATAAAATACAAGAATAAAAGAATTTGAAATATGTAAATACGTTCCCTATAACCCTCATATGGCGCATTTCGAGTACTTACGCTTATCAAAACTATCAAATCCACTAATAAAAGCAACCCTTTCAAAAAAGATTTTAAAACCCCAGGCTAAAATATTAGGGACTCGAGTAATATCTAAGTTCATTCTGAAAAGATAATTTGAGAAAGAAGTCTTTATCTGTTAC
>NC_142931.1:2207499-2209999 GCF_046866305.1 Octopus bimaculoides
CGCCATGACTTGTAGTGGTTTTGGGCGAATCTAGAACACTCGTTCATGATATGGTCAATGGTTTCGTCCACTCTATTGCAGATGCGGCACAGCGGAGACACTTGCTCATTCCTAAGGTTGACCCTCCAATTCGTGGTCAAAGCGTGGTCTTGCGTTGCCAGTATAATGCTCTTAGTCTCTTCAGCCAATCCCACCTATTTTTTCTAGCAACTTCGGTTGTGGCTACATGGAATTGGTTGTGCAGTCCCTTCTTGTGTAAAACTTCTTCATGTCCTTTTTGTACTTTTTTATCCTTTTTCTCAGCTTTCAATACTTCCTTATCCCTAACTGACACTAACAAACTTTCCTTACTTTGGGATAGGAATCAAATATTCCCAGGCCCTTATAACTGCATTCAGGTTCGATTGCCTTCATCATTCCACCTCCTGGCATACAGATGCCTTCTGCCCTGACCAGCTTTCCTCGTCTCATCACCATCGTAGCATATTTTGTGAGTCCTGACTTCATCTTAATATAATTCGAGAACATCTGCACAGACTGGACTAAGATGTTTAGTTCTGCCTCATTTTTTGTGAACAATTTCAAGTCGTTCACGAATAGCAAATACTTCAGTTTTCCCTTACCGCTTTCCAGACCATACCCCAATTTTGTCTTCTTTAGTATTTCACTCAAGGGGGTCATCCCCAGCACAAAGAACATATTTCTCAAACTTTGTTGTTAGTGCTTCTTGTACCCCGGCAACTACTTCGATGACAATTACTTTCTTCATTACTCACAATCGTGCAATTTCATCTTTTAATGTTTTTTTTTGTACTTCTCAAACTTTTCTAGTTCTTTGTCATCCGCTCGTACATCTCCAGGTAGGCAATGTCTATGATCTTGGTTTCATTCATTATTTTGTCAACAACAACAATGCCTGGTGTCCAAGCATCGGTCACTGAATCACATTGGATTATAAAATCCCTCAAGATCTTATACTCTTTATTCTCGTTGATTCCTTCTGGTTTATGCTCGTACCATTTCAATGTTCTTTCAATAACAGAATGGTACTTTTACCAATTAATAGCCACCTTCGCTACCATTCTGTTATTGAACGTTGATATATTCGCGCCTTTTTCTTGGGATGTCTGCTACATAAGGACTTCAGCCCACATGGATATACGCACCTAATGATTCATGCTTTGACTTCTTCGGAAAGCTGAACTATGAACTTTTATGCTTCTTTTTTCTTCTCTCTTTCCATCCCCTTACCCTTTTACTCCCTTCCTCTATGTTGTCATCTTATTGATATATACCATTCTCATTTTCCATATTTTTTCCTCCAACTTGTCTCTGATGACGGGATATCCCATACTCGTGGATATCCCAGAAACAGCTGTAAGATATTGAATTTCTTCCTGTAATTACATTGTGTATGTGTTGTTCGTCTTGCGTTAATGTTTGATGTCCTGTTTAACAATTATATCTATCTACATATATATACCAAATTAAATACACAACCGAAAGAGCTACTAATAGTTTCATGCTATTATGATACTTAAAGAGGCATATTATAAAATACGCTATGTATCTTACAGCGATCTTCCAGGCTCTGTCTATGCGTTATATGTGTGTTTGTGTGTGTGTGTGTGTGTGTGTGTGTGCGCGCGTTTGCATGTACATTTTATCTTTTGCTTGTTTTAGTGATCAGACCGCTGCCATACTGGAGCACCGTCCTGAGGTGTTTAGTTGAGCAGATTGACCTCAGTACTTACGTTTATGTTAAGCCTGGTACATATTCTATCGATCTCTTTTGCGAAACCACTACGTTACGAGGACGTAGACAAGCCTACACCGGTTGTCACGCCGTAGTGGAGGACAAAAGCATACACAAAGAAATACACACACACACACCCACACACCCACGCATACACACACACACACACACACACACACACACACACACACACGATGGGCTTCTTTCAGTTTCCGTCGACCAAATCCACTTATAAGGCTTTGGTCAACCCGAGGATTATAATAGAAGATATCTATCTCAGAGTGGGGTTGAACCCAGAATCATGTGGCTCTAAAGCAAATTTCTAACCGGGCAGCCAAGCGTGCGATACACATGTTGTTTTCGCATTAAGAATTTAGAAACTTCGAGAGAACGTGAAATATTTATGTGAGTATGTATACATACTAACACACACATACACACACACATATATGTAAATATGTGTGTTATATCACAGAACTGTTTGGTGCAATTATGCAATCAAGTGTAAATGTATATATCTGATAGGCTGAGTGTGCGTGAATGCGTGTGTGTGTGTGTGTGTGTGTGTGTGTGAACTGATCAAGAGGCGTGTTAAGAGGCCCGCTACAGCTTAATCCACGTCACCGTAGCAACGCACGTGCCCGGCACGAGACGTTATCACCTGCCGACGTCACACGAGACTGTTTCGGCAACCGATGAAACTACCACTCTCTACTACCCCCAGTACCATCCTCTAGTGTTACC
>NC_142931.1:2212499-2224999 GCF_046866305.1 Octopus bimaculoides
GAGAACGGGTTAAACCTCAACCCAAACAGGACCTCTATGCAAAAAAAGGTTCTTCCTTCTGTTTTGGTGGGGTTGCATTGGTATCATCGACTTCGAGCTGCTACCAACTAATGCAATAATTACTGCTCATATCTATTGCCCACAATTAGAGCATTTGGATGCTACTTTGAAGGCAAAAAGCCTGCTTTGGCGAATCGTAAGGAAGTGGTGTTCCTTCACGATAATGCAAGGCCCCACACTGCAAAAATTACATTAAAAAAAAAATGGAAGAACTTGGCTGGGAAAAGTCCCTCACCCGCCTTATTCCCTGGACCTCGTTCCTTCTGATTACCATTTGTTCCGAAGCTTAAAGAATCACTTGGATGGATTAGTACTGAAAAGTCCCAAAGAGGTTGAAACTGACCTCTCTTCCTTCTTCTCATCAAAACCAAGAGTTTTTTGTTGTTTTTTTGCCATTGGAATTAAAAGTCTGAGTAGATGGAGGGAAATCATCGATAATGATGGGAATTATATACAGGATCAAATTTTCATAATTGGATCCCTTTTTTTCCTTTTCCAAAATTTGGATATTACTTATGGGATGACCTGATATACATCTCTATGTGTGTATTTTTGTGTCTGTATTTGTCCCTCCATCACCGCTTGTCAACGGTATGTTTACGTCTCGTAACTTAGTGGTTCAGCAAAAGAGACCGATAAATTAAGTACTAGGCTTACAAATAATAAGCCCTGGGGGTCGATTTGTTCGACTAAAACCCCTCAAGGCAATGCACCAGCATGGCCGCAGTCACATGACTGAAACTAGTAGAAGAATAGAAGAAAGAACATGTGTGTGTATATATGTACATGTGTGTATATTTGCGTGTGTGTATGTATGTGTATATATAAATATATATACATATATATATATATATATATATATATATATATATATATATATATATATATATATATATATATATATATATATATATACACACATACATATCGTTTATACCTCGCTCAGAGATTTATTATTGCTTGTTTCCACTTTTACGAGATCAATGACTTTTCGTCACTGGAAAAAGAATATATATTCGCATTGGAAACCACTTCCCATCGCCAACCGGTGGTTGTCACACGCTGATAACGGGTCAATACCCAGAAACTCGGGTCCGTGTGTATCACGTCAGGCTGGAGATGGGAAAGATGACTTCCCTTTGCAAATACTGATAGGGCACAGAAAGTGTGACAATAGCCAACTGGAGGAGATGACTTCCTTAGGGCTACAAGCTACAGTAGCATCAATCCTTAAAGGTTAGCCACATTTAGGTGCCAAATATACTTCACGATGTCGTACAGCTACTGTTTATACTTCGCTCAGAGATTTATTATATATATATATATATATATATAAAAGATAATAAGAGTGAAAAAACTACAGAAGGCTTGTGTTACATATATATATATATATATACATATATATATATATATATATATATATATATATATATATATATATATGTTATATATATATATATATATATATATATATATATATATATATATATATATATATATATATATATATATATATATATATATATATATATTATACTCATTTATATATATATATATATATATATATTATATTCATTTATTGTGCTTTTAATTATTAATTTTTCTATATGTGATAGTGGATTTTCATCGATGAGTTCTTGAAAATTGGTTATTTTCCCTAAAACTATATATTTTATATATACTTTATCTATAAGGCTCAATTTAATTTTAATTTTTATAAATTGATTTTAATTGAGTTTTTTACCTGTAATTTTGGATTTTGTCCCTAATAATATTATTATATATATATATATATATACATATATGTTAGAGAGAGAGAGAGAGAGAGAGAGAAAGAGAGAGAGAAAGTGATGCATACACAAATTTCGCCGAAGTCGACTTTGTCTTTTGTCCTTTCACGGTCAATAGTATAAGTACCAGTTGTGTACTGGGGTCGATGTAGTCGACTGATCCTCTCCTTCAAAATGTCAGGCTTTGTAAAAAGGATTATTGTGTAGGTTTGTAAGCAAATGTCATTTAGTGGATTTGTTAAAGTGTGTGGGTGTGTGTGGGTGTGTGGGTGTGTGGGTGTGGGTGTGGGTGTGTGGATGTGTGTGTGTATGTGTGTGTGTGTGTGTGTGTGTGTGTGTGTGTGTGTGTGTGTGTGTGCCTGTACAATTGTGTGTGAGTGTTTGGTCATGTGCTTTAGTCTTTACGAAAGCCATCTTTTTGTCTGAGCGTTTGTGAGTGCATCTGTGTGAGTCTTTTTCTGATTATCTGCCTATTATTTTCGTTCGTCTCTGTGTGCGGGTGCATCTGATCGCCTGCATAGAGCAGATCCGTCACGTTCTTTTCGTTTTCTTTGTCAGCAGAAATAGCGACAATTTTATTGTTATATGTCAGTATGATAAACAAAATTCCTCTGTCTTGAGGTTTCAAGGAGTTTCAAGGAGGTTTCCAGATTCCATTGAGAATATTTTCAGGCATTAGGGTTCATATCTAAGATTGAATAAGTCTAAACATTTCATCACGACAATCTGTAGCTTTGCTTAAAAACAAAGAACAGAAAGAGAGAAACAGAACCACGAAACCCGATTAACATGGATGCCCAACTAAAAGTCAAGATTTTCACCCTCACTCACAAAGATCGCTCTGACCAAAGCAAATGAGAAGTTGCACATCTTTCTCCATGATTTCTTTGCTGCAGATCCGTGGTTCTCAACCATTTTTCATCTATAGACCCCTTTCATTCCTATTTCATTCTGGTGGACCCCCATAGCCATTCGATGTTTTAAAACTAGTTTTATAAACACTTCTTACAAAATTCCTATTTTGTTTTTCACACATTCACTTGTGTAGGTTTGCAATAGAGAACATATTTTATTGACTAGAAACAGTTTAACTTTGTAAAACATTAGAAAAAGAAACTCAGCTGTTTCTTGTAATAAACACACCGAAAGCAAAAACATTTTCATGAACCCTTAAAATACTACTGTGGACCCTCAATTTACCATGTTGCTTGAGAGGCCCCCACAAAACCTTATATGGACGCTCCATCCCACCCATCAGGGCATCACATCGGCCCTGGTTGGGAACTACTGCATAGAATATATTCCCCGATGGCTACTGTGAATATATACCTGTATAGAATAAAGTTATCGACATAATTATAATTGGTTTCTAAAGTTCTTGCGAGAGGGTCACAACAAAGTGATGTGCTTTATTCTGGAAACATTAACCATAGGCAATTCAACTTCCTGTATGTGGATTGGTTTACCAATAATCTGAAATCATGGTAGAGTACCTCATCCCTGGTGAAAGCAACTGTAAGGTTGCTGTTTAAGTTTATGAGCCAACGGACCACAACAAAAACGTGTTAAATTTACTTTTAACCGATCGTTCTTCTACATCTTTGCTGCTAAATCTCTTCTCTCTGACCAAGATGTGGCAGTCGGTTGGCTTAGTTTTTTAAAAAAACACTATAAGTACACAGTCACTGCAGCACATCCGACAAAGTGAGATCTGTAGGTCTGTGCATGTGTGTGTGTGAGAGAGAGACAGACAGACAGAATGAAATAGTGAGCGGTTATGAATGAGTGAGGGAGAAACAGAAAACAAATGCTGAGCAACATTAAAATAATTTGCAGGTGCTAATGGAGGGTTTCCCCGACAAAGGTGTGTATATGTGTGTGTGTGTATACGATTGTTAAAGTGTGTGTGTATACGATTGTTAAAGTGTGTGTGTGTGTGTGTGTGTGTGTGTGTGTGTGTGTGCGTACGTGTTGATATATGTGAGATAGCTGACTGGTTGGATGAATGGATGGATGAAGAGCTGTTCAGGCGGGGTGTGCGGAGTATATTTGTTTTTGATAACAATAAACGGCTGCTTAAATATATCTAATCTGTTTATTTATACAACAAAATACGGGGATGGTGGGCCGAGACCAGTTCAAATCCTTCTATGGCTCTGTGACACGGTTCAATGAATTTCTTTCAACACACACACACACACACACATACGCGCACACACAAATACACTCAGTCACATTTGTTCACACACTTACGCATACGCACACACATACACACACACAACACGACTAAGTGTGAGAGAGGAATCGAAGAAAAACAAGAAACAAGTGATAGATAAATGGGTGTTGGTGTATGTGCGGGCGGGTGCGTGTGTGTGTGTGTGTGTAGAATTAAATAGATAGATAGATAGGTTGGTGGTTAGGTAGATTGATCGATCGATTAATGGATAGAAAGAGAGATGAAGAGAGCGTATAAGAGAAGGGGAAATGAAGAGAGGGGATAAGGGAGGAGTGAGGAGGACAGAGAGAGAGAGAGAGAAAGAGAGAGAGAGAGAAGTAAAGGGAGGTTGAGTGAATAGGAAGGGGGCGGGGATATAAAGATGAGATTGGTGGGGTTATTTAAAGAGAAAGTAAAAATCTGTTGAGCCAAAATAAAGATCATTTTCTCTTGTGCCCGTCACCCTCCACTAAATTTCCCTTACAAAATCACTCTTGCATTTTTACCCATCCAACTGACTTTTTTGTTTCTCTTGGCTTTCATCTTTGTTCAGTGGCCTATTGTTGTTGTTACTGTTGTTGTTGTTACTGTTGTTGTTGTTACTGTTGTTGTTGTTACTGTTGTTGTTGTTACTGTTGTTGTTGTTACACTCGTCGTCGTCGGTAAAATCAGTTGTCATTAAAGATGCAATGAGCCACGGAGAGCGAAACCGTCAACGACCCCGTTGTGATCTTTGACTCAAAGTTATATTTCATTTAATTAATGTGCTGAAGAGTTGTTCTTTGTAATGGAAATGCATCAACGCCTCTAATTCTTTGTCTATACCTGTCTGTCTGTCTATTTGTCTGTCTGTCTATCTGTCTGTCTGTCTGTCTGTCTGTCTGTCTATTTGACTGGCTGCCCGCCCGTCTATCGTTCTCTCTCTCTCTCTCTCTTCTACATCTACATGTAAATTAGAGTACCAGAGATTCACCTCGCTGTCTGAGAAACTCTTTTGTCTGATGGATTTAGATAAAGGAGGAGGAGAAGGAGCATCGCGTATGAGAGTCGCCCTCCATCTTAGACTAGTGAGATACTCCCCCCCCACACACACACACATACGCGAACCCTGCTGTACTCTTTTATTCACAACTTTCTCACTCTTCCTTCCTGTTTATGTTGTGCTGAATCTCGCCGAGAACTACATTAGGGGTATTAGTGTCTGTGGAGTGCTCAGCCACTTACACGTTAATTTCACGAGCAGGCTGTTCCGCTGACCGGATCAACTAGAACTCTCGTCGTCGTCACCGACGGAATGCCACGATATATATATATATATATATATATATATACGCATATATGTAACTATCATAAGCCTTAAAACACCAGCTAATGCAGCAAAACTACTTATATCTGCTGAATAATAATAATAATAATAATAATAATAATAATAATAATAATAACAATGTTCTCTTTGGTTGAACAATGTCTCTGTGAAGTTTAGTGTTATATGAGAGTAGAGTCATTGATGTCATTAATGAAATAATAGGAGGAGGAGAAAGAGTGAAAGAGGTGGCGGGAGGTAAAGAAAAGAGAGATAATAGAGGCGAAGATAACCGAGAGACTTGCCTTCATTCATGTTATCTATTAACAAGATCTGGAAACGTACGTGTGTGTATGTATGTGTAGATTTCTGCCTTTAAATTTCTCTGTATATTGTACATTTGTACGAACACACACACGTCTTTAACAATTTATCTATCTATCCTGCTCTCTCTCTCTCTCTCTCTCTCTCTCTCTCTCTCTCTCTCTCTCTCTCTCTCTCTCTCTCTCTCTCTCTCTCTCTATCTATCTATCTATCTATCTCTCTATCTCTCTCTCTCTCTCTCTCTATCTCTCTTTATATATATATATATATATATATATATATATATATATATATATATATATATATATACACATACATATATACATACATACATACATACATACATATACATACATAAACACATACATATATATATATGCATACATATATAAGATGTCTATTAATATATATATATATATATTTGTATATATGCATATGGATAGATATGTATGTGTGTATATGTGTATATATATTTACACATACACATATTGGTATATAGACACATGCATTCATACATGTGATGCGTGCAGCATCCATGTGTGCGTACGTTCATGCATACTAAATCTCTCTCTCTCTCTCCGTTTACAGCTGGTTTTGGACAACAGAAGCACCGACCATTGTATCAATCAGTCAGCGAAGCAGAGTATAGATGGCGCCACCGTCTCTCAGAACTCGGCCATCTTCTCATGTCTGTTGGAGCCACTTGAAGCTATGCACAGGCACACGTGTATACACACAGCATATACGTTATTTTATACGTTATATACAAGCTTTGCAGCAAGTTCTGTTTAATACGAATCTGCGAGGTGGAGGCGAGGAGGAGGCGGCTATGGCCAGTTTAAAGCAGCGTCTATTGTAGCTGCCATTTGCTAGGTAATGACCAGCCGTGCTTATATGGTCAGCTGCCTGGAGTGGGAAAGGTGGACGGTGGGAGAGTACGAATGGCTTTTGAATGTCATTGTTAATGTTGTTGCGGTGGATCATCGTCATCATCATCATCATTACCATCACCGCGTTCTTCTTCTCAATCATCATCATCAACATCATCATCATCATTACCATCACCACGTTCTTCTTCTTCTTCTCCATGACCGCCACCACCATCACCACTTTCTTTTCTTTCTTTTCTCTTTTTTCTTCTTCCTTTTCTCTTCAACTCCGTCTTCATCTTCATCCACAATACCGTATTCGTCGTGACCACCACCATTACCACCACCACCGCAATCATCACTCTCCCCCCCCCCTGCCCAGCCCACCCTTCCGCTACCACACTAGCCATATTCCAGCAACCAATCATCAAGCACCGATTCCAGCTGCCGGTTAGATTACAACATTTGAACTTTCTTCTTTGCATCGACAACGTCTTTCTGAAACTCAACCAATGATTGTACTCCATACACACACCGTACAGATACGTTCTTTGAATGTACGTCCATCTCATGTACAATGGCAACACACACACACTCACACACACACACACACACACACACACACACACACACACACACACACACACACACACACACACACACACACACACACAGGCATCACAGCATTCATGGTATTGACCAGATTATCGGATGTTGTTGTACATTGCTGGTCACAGTGCGTTTTACATCATTTTTACTTTCGAATGCAACTTAATGGAAAACAACATCAACGATGTACAGTCTTACTTTATATCAAGTATTGAGTACTTTTTCGCTTATTCTATATAAATAACGCGTATACACATTGATATGTGTGTATATATATATATATATATATATATATATATATATATATGTGTGTGTGTGTGTGTGTGTGTGTGTGTGTGTGTGTGTGTGTGTGTGTGTGTGTGTGTGTGTGTGTGTGCATATACACACATACGAAGTTGAAAACACTATCTTCTACATCTTTTTTCCTGCATTCTTGCGGTTTCAGAAAAGTAAAAGAGAGAGAGAGGAAGAGGAAGAGGAGGAGGAAGAGAGAGATGGAAAAGTTTGAGAATTGCTAGCGCTGAGCTTAGTGCATTAGGCCGCCGGTTTTTATGGCACACTGATGCAAAAGAAACTGAGAACCAGTTAGCTATTTGAAATATGGTTTTTCATTTGTCAAATCAGCAGAAAGTTGTAGGGTTTAATAGGAAGTGGGAAAACTGTCACAGGCATAGCTTTACTATTTATTTAAGCGACAAATGCAAAATAAAATGGTTGCATACAGAGGTTGAAATCTAGACGTCGGCTCCGCTCTTCACAGTACTGACTTGATTTAAGGCCACTGCGTCTTTCCTTATTTAATCTCTCAGTTCCATAGTTTGTCTTCAGACCGTGAAATTCCATTCAGCATGTCTGGAAATTCATAACAATCCCGTTACGGAGTCCAGCATCTGTCCATTGTGTGTGTGATTTCGACAAACAGAAGCGAACCACTGCAACGGCAATGATCTCTTTTACAGGGTTTTTTATTTTTATCTCTCAGACATCGAAGAGACAACGTTTTGGAATGGAAAATAACCATGTCTTACAAGTTCTCATCTCCTCCTCATGTAAATATAGGGCAAGATGCTTACATATTATGAGATCAGATCTATAATGATGTGAGTGCAGACTTTGCTTTATAATGATCCGAGTGTAGACTCAGCTAATATTTTTCTGAGTGCATAGAGTACCGAGCTGGCCGTATCGTTAGCGTGCCGGACAAAATGCTGAGCGGTATTTCGCCCGTCTTTATGTTCTGAGTTCAAATTCCGCAAAGCTCAAGTTGGCCTTTTATCTTTTCGGAGTCGATAAAATAAGTACCTGTGGAAAACTGGGGTCGATGTTATCGACATACCTCCACCGCCACGAAATTACTGGTCTTGTGCAAAAATTTTGGAACCCCTATTTTTCTTGCTCGAGTATTATCGCTTCAACAGCACCGGGTTAACGTTTTCGCTATTATCTCCAGTTCTACCTCATGTAAACCAATAAAGGTAAAACCAGCTAATGGAATCATTGCGTCAACTGGAAATTGTCAGAAATGTGACCGGAAATTATTAGGATCAATTAAAGATGTCTTCAGTTCATTAGTGTCTGTTCTGGTAATCATGGACGGTCATTCTTGGATTGTTGGTTTATTTTCGTGCCAAAAGTCGATTCTAAAAATTCTGGCTATTGTTAAAATCGTTCAGCTTCTTACTTTGCTTCAACGAGTCCTTTCACTTTGCTTCAGTCGGTCATAGCTAAGCCCACACTGGAGCAACGCTTAATGTTTACTCCCCACTCTCTCTCTCTCTTGCTCACTCTCACTTCTCTCTCTCACCCTCTCTCATTCACAAATGTTATTTTTGTGACATTTTTCTTTTCATAATTATTATCAATTAAAACAACAGCCACTACTACTACTACTACTACTACTACTACTACTACTACTACTACTACTACTACTATTACTACTACTACTACTACTACTACTACTACTACTACTACTACTACTACTACTACTACTACTGCTGCTGCACAAGATCTACCTCATACAATTTCTACCCCACACATAAATCTAGTCTACATATGATCTACCCTCAAGATCTACTCACATAAGAGCTGCTCGGAACACGATGTACTCGAGTCAAAATCTACCCCACCCAAGATTTATCCCATACGATACCTACCCGACTCAAGTCTACCCCATACAAAATCTACCTTATGCAAGATCTATCCTATACAGGCTCTTCCCCAAATAAGATTTGCCCTTAACATGATCAGCCCCGAACAAGATCTACTCAACATCTCGTTCACACAAGATCTGTCTCTCCAAATGGACACATCCTTCACAACGATGAAATATGGCTTCTGCCACCCCTAATGACGACGACGATGCCTTTCAAAGGTAATACCTGAAGCTGCAACTGTTGATCACTAGAAGGAGGGATGGTCATCGCTGGAGAAGCGGAGGGCCTGACGCTTTAAAAGCATCAACATCACAGAGACCTGTTCGGGATTCTCAGCGTGAGGGTGTTTGGGAGAGACGAGTTTCATTCACACGAATCGCCCCCAGTATTTGACTGGTATTTCATTTCTTTCAACCTTAGAAGGATCGGAAGGCAAAGCAGACTGATGGAATTTCAGTTCAAAACATAAACATATAGGCGCAGAAGTGGCTGTGTGGTAAGTAACTTGCTTACCAACCACATGGTCCCGGGTTCAGTCCTACTGCGTGGCACCTTGGGCAAGTGTCTTCTACAATAGCCTCAGGTCGACCAAAGCCTTGTGAGTGGATTTGGTAGACGAAAACTGGAAGAAATCCATCGTGTATGTATATATGTGTATATATGTATGTGTGTGTGTGTGTTTGTGTGTCTGTTTGTCCCCCCAGCATCGCTTGACAACCGATGCTGGTGTGTTTACGTCCCCGTAACTTAGCGGTTCGGCAAAAGAGCCCGATAGAATAAGTACTAGGCTTACAAAGAATAAGCTCTGGGGTCGATTTGCTCGACTATAAAGGCGGTGCTCCAGCATGGCCGCAGTCAAATGACTGAAACAAGTAAAAAAGAGAGAAAGAGTAAAGAGAGAGAAGCAACAAAAGACTGCCAAGTGTTATTTTCGCCACCATCACCGCCGCCACCACCACCACTACTACCACTACCATCACGGCCTGAGGGAGAGAGTAAAAGAGAGAGAGGGGAGGGTAGGAGGGAGAGAGAGAGGACTACCAGAAGTTGTGATGTTTATCCATTCCGGAATAAGACGTGATGATGTAAATGAAATGAACCCAGCAGAGAATTGAATCTGTGTCCATAGTATTTGCCAGCTCCTCTGGATTATTATTTATGGGGTTACCTTATATGGACGATGTCATCCTTTTCAACTACAATAACTACTACTACTACTACTACGACTACTACTACTACTACTACTATGCACACCCAACCATCACCAATGTCCGCCATTGACAAGTTTTGGTTGGTTAATATACAAGATTTGACGTAAACTAAATTGGATGGATGCCTCATATTTTGCGTTAATATTCAAAGGAATCGGTAAGGACTGAAGAAACTGATCGATGTGTTTTAAATCTTCATCAATTCTTCCCACCATCATTCGTATTTATAGGCACCAACCTTCTCAAACGGACATACACACATTCCTACATATGTGCACGCTTACGTACTGACAAACATTTAGACATACTACATACATACCTACGTCAATACATCCATATTCTCTCTCTCTCTCTCTCTCTCTCTCTCTCTCTCTCTTTATATATATATATATATATATATATATATATATATATATATATATATATATATATATATATATATATATATATATACATATATATATACACGTACATACATAACGAATACCCTTTAGCTTTGTTTTCCTATTCTCGACAAATCTCATCCATTATCTAGCAGCCAGTTTATAAGATTCATTTCAATATGCTATTCAACTAAGGACTTGATTCATTCATAAATTGATCAGAATTTTAACTTTGAAAAGCTCTACGTATGAAGCTGTGAAGATCATCTCATATAATTCCTACTGAAAAGATTATTTACCCTTTCTTTCCAACTTTTAACCTTCCCAATTTATTTCTAAACGAGAGGTGAACGCCGCGCAGTAAAAGGACAAAAAAAAAAAAAAAGGAAAAAAAAAAAGAAAGTTACAGATTCGTCGAAGAAGTGACACAGTCTCTATTCTTCGTTAGAGCTATTTCCTTTTATCACTGCAACAAACATTTACTAAAATGACTGACTCCTTCCCACTGACTCCCTCCCACTGACTCCCTCCCATTGACTGACTCCCTTCTACTCTTTCTTCCCTTTTCATCACATTTGGTGTCCACTTAAAAGACATTAATTCATTTCTTTTCAGATTCTTGAACTAAAATCTTCTGTTCTACTCTACGCTTCGATTTTGTCAAACTTCTATTTTGATAACAACGATCGAAAAACAAGAGTTTTCTCCTAATTTTATAGCTAATGAATGTTTCAATTTATTATTTAAATTATTTGAGGTGAAATATAGCCAAATGAAATTTATATTTAATATATGCTTTATACAAAACAACACCGGTTAGTTTTAAAATCAATCGACGTTAACATCGATTTTCAATGGTGGTTAGATTTGAATTAAATTAAATTTAATTTTTATGTTTGTATTACCTAAGTTATTATTGAGAAGAAAAAGGCCGCGAGTTGGCAGAATCGTTACTGCGCCGGAGAAAATGCTCAGCGACATTTCGTCCGTCTTCACGTTCTGAGTTTAAATTCCACCGAGGTCCACTTTGCCTTCCATCCTTTCGGCATCGATAAAATAAGTACTACTCGAACACTGGGTTCAATGTTATCGATTTACCCCCACCCCTACAATAGCTGGCCTTGTACCAAAATTTGAATCCAAAAATCGGGAAATAAAGCGCTTCTTTTGTAGGTGTTTGAACGAATGCCGGTGGGTTTATTTTTGTGGTTATCATAGAACTGTATTTATGAAAAGTTTTTGTAGAACGTCTCATGTTGAGAAAGCATTAGAAACATAAAAGAGAGAAACTGCATTAGAGCTCGAATCTGACCTTTTTTCTTCCAACTGAACGTCCTAATCATGGGGGCAAAAAGGTCCAGCAGAGCAAGAATTGGTTATAAGGAACGCAACAAGTCGAGGAATAATAAAAAAGGTAACAACAGATGGACAACTAGTTATATACGTCATCATTTTTAGTAATGTTTTGATATTATATAGAACTGCTTGTCTTTCATCATTCATCTTTTATGAATGTATATGTATGTACGTATGTATATATATATTAATATGTATGTATGTATGTATGTATGTATGTATGTATG
>NC_142931.1:2229999-2249999 GCF_046866305.1 Octopus bimaculoides
GAGACAGAGAGAGAAAGTGAGAGAGAGAGAGATATATGTGCATACATATATACATATTAGGTGAAATACTGCAGATATTGAACAACCTGTGAAGAGATTGTAAGCTCATTTGTTCGGTCCCTTTCTTCATTGAAATATATGCTAAAATATGTTAATTCATTTATGAAGTTAAATCAGTTAAGAGTTCCATTAAGACTAAAATTTCTAAGATTGCCCGACCGTTCTGGCTCCAGCAACAACCATCTTGACTTCTTACAAAAAGGAAACCATTCAACTGACTTAGTCTAACAACAACATTTATCAACACGCTGTTTCGTTCCTTCTCAACCTCTTCTACCGCTGCTATAACAACTCTTGTGAAGACGATAACGGGCCGTACTCGACGCTCTTATTCCCAGCACCCCTCATCCGCTGTCATATACCATAACCGATATCTTTTCTCGGAACAGCAGCCCTCTACGATTTCCTTCAGGCTTGGAATTTCCTGATATCGACTTTAAGCAGTTTAAATTGATCATCAAGCTTATTAGTTGGTTCTCCTCAACACTAAACGTTTACACACACACACACACACACACACATATATATATATGTATATATATATATATGCATGGATTTATTATTTCTCGCTATTGTAATAACGTTTTCTCCGCTATTTCCATTATTTTCGCAGCACAGCTGGTTTTTAAAACTACCTCTTATAAATATTGTTCCAGTCAACAACAGTTGTGTTGCTGGAAAAAGTAATTTATCATCTGAGGACATCTCGCTTCTTGCTCATTTCATCGAAAATGAAAGAAAATATAAATGTAGTCAATAAATCCAGTCAGTCTTGATAATTCACAAATACAATTCGTCGTAAACTGTGTGTCTTCTTACGTTTACTGGAATGGAAGATGCATCCATCCTAATTTCCTTGTATTTTTATTTAAAATTTGTTAATGTGTCAGTCAGCGGATAAAGGGTAGAGATCCTGGTCCTTTTTTTTTTTTTTTCACCCACTTCAAGACCAGGAGAATGTTAAAAGATAAATACAGGTAAATCAAATACCATACAACATATATTTTTTGATTTATTCATACTATCTCCACCGCTAGTGGATATGTCATGGTTACCGAATAACAATGAAGGCCAGGTCCACATGAGAAGGGGAAATCGTTTCAAGAATTACGAATTCTGCAAAGATGAAATGCCAGACATAAAGAATGGCAACGGAATGGGCTGCACTGAACGAAGCTGGGACCAGGTGATCATACTAAAGAGGAACTTTTGGTCAGATGAATCAAACCCAGTATGTTTTTAAATCCTGATACTTGTACTATCGGTCCCTTTTACCGAACCTCTAAGTCATGAGATCGTAAACACACCACTTAACCAAGAGCACATGTGTTTGAAGAGATTAATCGAAAGCGCTCGCACACACTAGGAAGAAAGCTTCTTCCAAAAAGGATTCTAACATCCCGATAAAATGACTTTAGAAAAAATCCCCATTATACTTAAAAACAATATTAAGTAATTTTCAGAAAGACATATATATATATATATATATATATATATATATATGTGTGTGTGTGTGTGTGTGTGTGTGTGTGTGTATGTGTGTGTGTGTGTGTGTGTGTGTGTGTGTGTGTGTGTGTGTGTGTGTGTGTATGTACATACATATATGTACATACCTACATATGCATGTATATAAACATGCATATATGGGTACAGGACGTCAAAAAAAAAACGTGATCAAAATGAAAAACGAGGACATGAAAAAACAAAAACATGGAAAACGAACTTTTTTCGAACAACGAAAGAAACAGTCGTTCCTGCAAAGCAAATTAAATTAAATTTGGGATTTGTGGAGGGTCAAAGTGGTAACAAAAACAGGACAGTAAGAAGAAAAGTGAAAAAAAAAAAAATGGTAAGGGCTGTTAAGCCATAACTAGGTCAAGTGGTGAACGCTGGAGAAACGAGCTTTGACAGGAGACAGGCAAAAGTGTGTCTTGTATATATATATATATATATATATATATATATATATATATATATAGTTGTATTTCGGGATGGTTATTTCTTTTCGTTTTCTGCCAAATAAACACACGCCCTGTATATTCATTCTTCACTCGTTTCTTACTGTTCTTATTTTAACTGGTGTTCATTGTCCAGAAATCTTTCGTCACACATCTGTGACCTCTTCAGCGACACTTTCCGTCTCCGTGTGTGCTCTTGCTCTACCTATTTCATTGTCTTGCAAAACATCCATAACAACACACACACACACGACAGACTTCTTTTAGTTTCCCTCTATAAGGCTTTAATTGGTTGGAGGCTATAGTAGAAGACCTAAGGTGTCAGACAGTGGGACTGAACTCGATACCATGTAATTGGGAAGCAAGCTGCATACGACATAGCCGCGGCGCCTGCGAACAAAGGCAATTTATTTTGTATCCGCCTATATCTCTTCTGTTATGTGAAGACACAGATCGAAATCGGATGCTCTGCCGATTACCTAAAAATCTGCGTAGCAGATCAGCATTTAAGTTCCAAGTAGTTGTAGATTTTTATTTGGTCATATCGAATGTTACTGGTATTGATCCACGCACCGATAATTTTATTTTAAATGAGGATGATATTATGGCAGACATTCGAATCAGGGAGCAGAGCAAAAGGGACACAGCTACAAACAGCTTGCACACGCATGTGTATATATGCGTGTGTGTGTGTGTGTGTGTGTGTGTGTGTGTGTGTGTGTGTGTGTGTGTGTGTGTGTGTGTGTGGTTTTTGCATCTGGTTTGCTAGGTTCTTGGTGTGAATTCGTGTGTTGAAACAAAGATTGTTGTATCTTGGCTGGGTCATTACGCCGACTTCACATCTTTATTTGACCAACCAACTAATCGGTCGCTGGCTTAATCGATCGGTGAAACAATCGATCAGTTGTCCTTCTGTTGCCGAGCGAGAGAAGACATGTCATTGATGAGGTTGCAAATGGCGAAGGAAGGATTTCCACAAACAATGACTGGTTGTTTAAGCAACTGATTAAGCAGACGATCAGTTGATTGGTTGATTAAAGGACTAATCAACTGACGAGCAATAATGAAGTGTATATGTTTATTATGAACGTAATGATCCTCTCGAGCTACAACAATGTCTGCATATAGATATGCGTGTGTGTGTTTGTGAGTGTGTATGTTAGATAAAATGAGATAACAAGGCCAAGGCTATTTGGTATTCTTAGGACATTTATAAATAGAAGGTGGTCTTACAGCTGTTTCAGGGAAATAAATGACATCCCATCATCACAGACGAGTTAAAAGAGCTTCAATCGAAGGAATTAGCAGACGCTCACATACGACCTGCCTTAGACCCCTCACTCATGCTATTATGGAACCGGCAGTTTAACAGCTGTCTTTCTGTAGCACTTACATAGCCTTACCTGACTTTTGGGTCTTCTGGAGATTATATATATATATATATATATGAGAGAGAGAGAGAGAGAGAGAGAGAGAGAGAGAGAGAGAGAAACACGTTCATTCGCACATACATACATACACACACACCTTCTTGTTTTTTATGAATTATAATATTAAAACGAAGTTTCCTGACGGACCACTTTACGGATTGTTGACCGATCATCAGAAAAAAACGTTCTCATTTTCCTTCCCGAATTAATAACATACATTATTTACCTCTTACATAAAACAGTTTATAAATAAATTTGACCATCGACATGGTGGTTTGCTTAAGTCGTATATATATATATATATTTTTTGACGACTCTTCATTAATTAATCATTATATAATTTGTTTTAGGCAGACGTTTGAAATATAAAATTTGCTTCAGTCGTTCACATTCAGGTATAAAAATATTTTTACTTTCATTTATGATGAGCCGTCAAAAAGTCTAGATATGGAAATGAAGCTAGCAAACCGGTTTCAGGCGTATAAATGGGATCTTACGCGAAATCGATTTGACGACAACCATATCCATCTCTCTCTCTAAATACATACATACATACATACATACATATATATATATATATATATATATATATATATATATATATATATATATATATATATATATATATATATATATATATATATATACATATATATATATATATATATGTATATACAAGGTGCGATGAGTTAATTGTCGCCATATTATATATTTAATTTCGCGCATGCTCATTGTTTTTGATTTTGTCGACTACACAGTATAGTAGGGTCAGTTGGGCACAATGTGTGAAAAAACCCAGCACGCACCATGACACAATTCACTCTGCTAGAAATTTGGAAGCGACATATAGTACTGCTTGGTATTCACGCCAGAAGCTCGAATACGAACATTTCAGAGTGTTTGGGTGTCAATCTGAGGACTATTTACACGACGTGTAGTCTGTTTTCCTTGAATCCACTTTGTATATATATATATATATCTCTCTTTCTCTTTCCTTCCCCCCCTCGTTCTTCCTCTGTACTACTACGTATCTCGCTTTACCCCTCTCGTTCTTCCTCTGTTACTACTACGTATCTCTTTTCCCCCTCGTTTTTCCTCTCTTTCTCTTTTCCTCTCGTTGCTCACCTATTCTTCTACTTCCTCCCTCTGTTTCTCTCTCTTCCCTTTACACCGGCATGGTCACATGCTTCCGGTCAATAATCCTTTCTTTCCTTGGCTTTCGCCAAGCAACGCACGCACCACTTTGTCCCTCTCGGGTCCGTGCCTCATCGCGTTCTTACACACATAATTTTTCTCGTCTGGCCGTAAAGCCTTTTCTGTTTGTTTTCCTGTCTTGTTTTTTGTCCGCCACTACATTCCTCCATGGCTAGATTTAATTTGCGTATACAAATTTAATCTGCGATCCATGGGACGAGCCGTTTTAGCGATGCGTCCTGCCCAAGCTCGTCGAAACGCCGGTGTTAAAACGTGGGTGGCTGATGAAGGAGATGTTCTCTATGTGGCTCGTGTGTTCTCGTCTACGTTTGTTTGCAATGTCCTGTACCCAGATATGCACCTATACATACAGGTGGATGTCGGTATGCACATACCTGTACGTATATATGCATATACTCATTTACTATTTGTTTTTATATATATATATATATATATATATATATATATATATATATATATATATATATATATATATATATATATATATATATATATATATATATATATATATATATAAATATATATGCCTGTTTATCTTTCTGTATATGTAGATACACACTGACACATATACGCACACACATACATTATATTATATTATATTATACTATACTATATTATACTGTATTATGTTATATTAAATCATATTGTATTTATTATATTATACACATTGCCATCTCAATGAAAATATTATTTTATTCCATTCCTGCTTGATTTGTCGCTGACTGATTTTTAGAAAAAAAAGTTATTAGACATTGTTATTTCGTAACTTTCACTTTTTAGGCAAGACGCTCAGCCCTCCTTATCTTGAATTAATATAGCTTCTGTTATGGTTTACGCAATCAAATTTCTCCCAACCGTTAGCAGTCTGCAGGAAGTAAACAGACATGGCCACTTTCTATCCTTCTATAAAAGCGCTGAGATAGACAGAGCCATACCAAATATATATTGTTCATAAGGAACTTAATGTGGTTTGAATTAACCGCTTCCGTTGATACAGAGAAGCTTTTGTGAATCTTTTAAGGAGATAAATAGAGAAGCAACGACAAACTGTTGAGAAGCAGTTCTAGATGAGGTAATTATATCATTGATTATATAATTAATATTACAGCAATTCGGTTGAAGTCTCTTTCTGAACTGGTATGATGCAATTGAGTTAGAAGAAGGCAATGACCATTATGCCATCATGCTACGACACACTCTATATAAAACTGGTGAAATTATCTGGATAAAGTTTAAATGATGCCTTAGAAAGATCGATTGAGTTCGTGTAAGAGTGTAATATTGAATCGACTCACTACTGATTTGCTTCTTCTCTGAAGAAATACCGTTTCCTAAGTTTTGTGTAAATAATCCGTTATTTCCGATATATTTTGAGAGGTTTTGAGTTATATATGACCATTCTGAAATTCATTAAAGCCCTGAATTGAAGAAATTAAAACTTAGAATGGAAAATAAGTCGCAGATTCTACAGTGATCGCCAAAGTTTACCATAAGAAAGATTTCGAAGATTCTTAGCTGACTGAAACGGAGCGAGTATAAACGTTAAAATCAAGTACTCCTTTAGTTGATTTCAAAGAAGTGAGTACAGACGTTTAAATGAAGTATTCGTACACTTGATTTAAAAAGAAGCGAATTAAGATGTTTAGAGGAAGTCGTTCCTTATCTTATCAAATCCGGAAGGATAAAGACTAAAGTTGATGTCAGTCGTGTTTCAATCCAGAATATAGAGAGATCGGATAATCGTAAAACGCTTTTGTCCATTCGTGTACCGAATCTACCGTCAACCAAACTGAAACAATGGCCAAAATGATTTCTGACATAGACGTGTGACAAATGACATAAAGTTAGAAACAAGCTCGTTAAAAGCTCAAAATAGTTTCGATCCCGGTTGAAGCCAATTATATTTACCACCACCATTATCATCTTGATCATCATCACGAGTAATAATACAAGTGAGAACAGTTCATTATCTCGTTGTTGAGTTAACCATTAGACGTTATAGGTGTGTCCTCTCCTGTATCTTGACACTCTTCGCAGTTTGTTTAGGAGAAAGAGAAGGAGGAGAGAGAGAGAGAGGGGAGGAGTAGATGATGAGGAGAGAGAGGAGGTGTGTTTGACTGGTAACAGCTATAGAAAGCTGGGTGGAGGTAGGAGGGGTGTTCACGTAGAGATGGCCTTTATCACTTCACTGATCACTAACCTAAAAAGTGCCACCTAGAGACTCACACGCACACACACTTGTACGTATACATACATGCACACGAACACACACATTTACTCATATACATGAATACACATGTTGCATGTGCGTGTGTGTATGTGTGTGTGTGCATGTATATAAGCATATATATATATATATATATATATATATACGCACACACATACATATATACCTGCATCCTTACATATACGCATATACACATATAAACATACACACACACATAAGTGTGTGTGTATATATACATATGTATATATGTATACTATACATATATATACATACGTATATATATAGAATATACATATATGTAATACACATATATATACATGCGTACATACATATATATATAATATACATATACATACGTATATATAATATACATATATATATACGTATATATAACATACATATATATACGTATATATATATATATATACAATGTACATATATATATATATACATACGTATATGTATATAGAATATACATATTTATATACATACGTATATATATATATAGAACATATATATATATATATATATAATATACGTATATTTTTTTATTTTATTTTTTTTATTATAGTTTCAGCTTAGAGCTGCGGCCATGCTGATGCACCGCCGTGCTGCCACACTGTCATCACAGGGAGCCTCTCACAATTCGTGGCACTTGTATATATATCATATACATATACATACATGCGTATACATATATAATATACATATATATGTACATTTGATTCGACTAAAGGCGGTGCCCCAGCATGGCCACAGTCAAATGACTGAAACAAGTAAAAGAGTAAAAGAGTAAAAGAGTATACATATGTATATATATATATATATATATATACATATATATATTATATATATATATATTATATATATATATTTACGCATATATATATAATATACATACGTATATGTATAATATACATATATACATACGTATATATATATATATATATATAATATACATATGTATACATACGTATATATATAATATACATATGTATACATACGTATATATATATAATATACACATATATACATACGTATATATATATAATATACTGGTGCACCAGCATGACCGCAGCCACTTGGCTGAAACACATAAATAAATAAATAAATAAATATACATACATACGTATATATATATATAATATACATACGTATATATATAATATACATATATATACATACGTATATATATAATATACATATATATATGCATACGTATATATATAATATACAAATATATACATATGTATATATATAATATACAAATATATACATACGTATATATATATAATATACATATATATGCATACGTATATATATAATATACATATATATACATATGTATATATATAATATACATATACATATATATATATAATATACATATATGTACATACGTATATATATAATATACATACGTATATATATAAATATGTATATACATACGTATATATATATAAAATACATACGTATATATATATAATATACATATATATATATATAATATACATATACATACATATATATATATATATGTACATACGTATATATATATAATATACATATATATATACATACGTATATATATAATATACATATATATATATATACATACGTATATATATAATATACATATATATACATACGTATATATAATATACATATATACACATACGTATATATATATATAATATACATATATATATATATGTGTGTATATATATGTATATATATGTATATATACATGTATATATATATATATATATGTATATATACATACATATATATATACTTATAGATATATATATATATGGAGGAGTAGATGGGTGGCTGTGTGTGTGTGTGTGTGTGTGTGTGTGTGTGTGTGTGTGTGTGTGTGTGCATGTTTGTTGTAGAAATAGTTACAGAGTAAAAATAGGAGGCGTGCAAGAGGAGAAGGAAGAGAAATATGTGGGCGAATTTCGTGTGAATATATTGGAAATATACCCGAGGCTGAAAAGGAGGGAGAAGAGATTATCTGAGATACGGCATAGTGAAGAGGAGGCTGAAGGGGAAAGATAGCAGTGACCAATCATGGTAAATGTGTGTTTCTATGAAGCTGATGCTTCGGGATTTTAAGTTGATTTCGTTTGTCTTAATGTGACCTTCGTTGTTGTTGTTGATGTTGTTGTTGTTGTTGCTGTTGTTGCTTGTGATTTTGTTTGAGCTGCTGACCAGTGGTCAGACGTAACTCCACGATTATATTGTATATGTCCTTCCTTTTCTTCAACGGTAAGTTTTCGTTGGGAGGATATTTGGTCGCTATGGTTTGCCAGTTATGGCACCACATAGAGATTTTCTTCGTTGACTTTTTGATGGGATTGTTGTACTTCATGACGACGACGACGACGATATAAATGTTGTTGATGTTTCAGGCTATTTATTTTCTAAGTCGATGCTAAATTGTTATGGTTCAGTCATGGGGCAGGGGCTGTATCAGTGTCCTACACAGACTGATGATGTTTGTCAACATCGTCAACAGATTATTGTGTTGATGGTGTTTCTGTTAGCGATTTGTGTTTCCGCTTCATGTTGTTTGTGTTGCTGTGATTGACGGTGACGTTGATGTTGTGGTTGCTGTTATTGGCTTCGTTGTTGTTGTTGTCGTGTGTTTGTGGATGTTATTGTTTAGTCCTAAAATCAACCCTGATCATAAGCGCTCCAACTACGACCACCCCGTCTTATATTTCACATTTTCTGCTCCTAGTTCTCTATTACCCAACGTCTCCCATTTATTTCAAAATAGTAGGATGCGATTTGAGGGAGATTTGGCTGTAACTTCTAGCAGATTCGATATTTCCAATTCTAAGTCATTACACTTGGCTAATTAGTGAAACTCATTCGTATTGTAATGCTTAATTATATATTTAATGTTAATATGTAGGCAAATATATCAAACGGTTGAAATTGCATGAAGGAAGAATCCGGTTGACGTCCGAGTCCATTCGGGGACCGCATCATTCGGTATTTCGCCGAGTAAAGAGTTTTTTTCCTATTTTTGTGGAACGAGAATGAGAACAGAAAACATAGTTTGGATGAGAAGAAAACACGTTTAGTTTCAACCAGAAGTTGAAATGAAAGGAGCGTATGTATCGGGAGCAGAGGAATTGGCAGTGCTCTGATTCTGTGCTTTTTATTATATCTTATTTCTTTATTGTCCACAAGGGGCTAAACATAGAGGGGACAAACAAGGACAAAGGGATTAAGTCGATTACATCGACCCCAGTGCGTAACTAGTACTTAATTTATCGACCCCGAAAAGATGAAAGGCAAAGTCGACCTCGGCGGAATTTGAACTCAGAACGTAGCGGCAGACGAAATACTGCTAAGCCTTTCGCCCAGCGTGCTAACGTTTCTGCCAGCTCGCCGCCTTTTATTTTATCTAAGATACAAAATTGTGACTTCGACGACGACGACGACGACGAAGAGGAAGAGGAGGAGGAACAGCAACAACTAATGATAAATTGGGAATTAACATAACCATCGATATCTAACTATTTCTGCACAAATAGATTATGAAAAACTATAGACATAACATTGTGTTCCAAACAAGGAATGTATTCAGGTATGTAAATATTGTTAAGTCTTGCTCACATAGTATTTGATATCGACTTTGGACATTTTTATATCGTTCAAGATATTCTCTATTATTTTGCCTCAAAGAAAGATAGTCTTGATGCATAAAAAAGCAGAGTAGCACTGGAGCAATCCCTGTTTTAAAGCACAGCTTGAGTCGTGAAAAGGGGAATTTAAGTGAATTGAAGAACCAATAAGCTACTGACAATGTTCCAGAGTCATAAGTCCAAATCTGATGTAAAAGAAATATATGAACCCTGCAGGTAGCGGAAGGCTAGAAGAATATTTAGAAGTAGGTGAAAAGGAACTGGTTAATGTAATAAGGAGAGAGTGAAACTAAGGAAAATAGTTTATCTGTTTAAGAAAACAACAATGCTTAACATTAGAAACTAACTACATTGAGGAATTAGGCGGGGACCGAACAAGAGGAAAGGAGAAAAAAAATAGACGAACTGGAAGCGGAACTGCAAAATGTAGTGAAAATAAGTGAATATACTTCAAGACTCGATAGAAAGAAAGTAGCTCAAAGAGAGCCACCATCAACGACTGAAAGTGTGTAGAGTGAGAGTAGAAACAGATGTGATACTAGTTGCACTAATACTTAGTCTGATTCCAGTTGTACAAGACTAATACTCAATCGCAAATAATTAGAAGAATAGAATAAAATAATGAATAAAATGCTAATATCAGGTGGTGACTATAAAAGCAGCACAAAATCAGACAATGAAGCACATCATTTCTGGCTGACCACGGATGAATGCTATAAACATATGCTAAACACGATGCATGATAACGATTTGGTTACAATGCTGTGGAACATGTTTCTACAGATTGACAACGAGATCAAATATTCAGACACAATGAAAAACGTGAAGAGAACGATTGCAGTCTGAGAGCCATCTCGATCTTTCCTGACCAAAATATTGGAAGGAGCAAATTGATACCTACATGGAAATTAAGAGCCACACAAGAAGCGACCCTACAATTATATAGGTTTGGATGGGAAAATACCACAGGAGTAATACAAAAGCATCACTTGAAATAAATATTTATGCATCGTGGCCATATTAGGAAATAAAATATTTCGATACATTAACATAATAAATACACAAAGTGCATGGACGAAATGTAGACGCTGTAATAGACAGAGCGAATGACGTGGAGAAATTAATGGAAAATATTTTCATGCTAACTTTAAAAAAATAATACAAATAAAACACTTAGCAATACAATGATTCGATTCCAAGACAAAAACTTTCAGACTAAAAATAATAAATACATCAAGTCAGTCTGAACCGAAGACGTAAATTAAATGCTTAAATGAAGACAGCAAATATTCACACATTCGTAGAATATGTCATTCGTAAAGCACCTACTCAAAAGAACACTGAATCTCTTCCACAAATAAAATACTAGATTCAAAAGTACACACTATAAATCTGACATTAATGAACAAGTTTTTTAATGAATCAATGGACTCAATAATGGAATGAGACAAACATGAAAGCTGTAAAGCGAATGTCTTTAACTCTTTTATTGGCTCTGCAATTGATTCGTCTTGTACTTGAAATAAGGGACAATTCCATTGCATTGCATGAAATACAACAGAAAACTAGATAACACATTCGTACCCGAGTGAGTTCTGCATAAACAGAGAGGATTAATGACGGTTTCAAATTTTGGTACATGGCCAGCTAGACGATTAATCCAGTTAGACGATTAATCCAGTTAGACGATTAATCCAGTTAGACGAGTATCATAACAAAGAGCAAGACTAACTGAAACGCACAAACACGAGTCACAAAGGTTAAATTAAGCAGACGGACGTATACACTAGTCACAAGGTGGGTTATTATCTGACTAATGAACGTACATCTACAGGTCAAAACTGAAAGACCGACAGTAATCTTTACACCAATCACGTTAGACATGTCTACTACAAAGGAACAAGAACACAGCCAACACGTCTTCATACTGAAGGTGAGACTGTGAAAGTCGACAAACGCTGACGGTGGTTTTAAGAACTTTTCCCCAAAGAAGCTGAGAAGAAATCATGTAAGAATATGAAAAAGTATATATAAAAAGATAGTCATATGTTGAATGTAACATTTTTAAAAGAAAGCGTTTCCCCGTTTTTTTACAGTATATATATATATATATATATATATATATATATATATATATATATTTATATATATTAACAATCTCTGTTTAATGTTTGGACAAACAAAATGAGATATTCTTATAATGGTGTGTGTGGGTGTATATATATATATATATATATATATATATATATATATATGTATATATATATATATATATATATATATATATATATATATATATATATGTATATATATATATATATATATATATATATATATATATATATATATATATATATATATACAAACATGAATACATACACAGATACACACACACTCATACACATATGATGGTAGTGATGGTGGTGGTGGTGGTGGTGTTGCTGCTGCTGGTAGACTTTCTTAGTCCGAGAAAGACAGTTCTGCAATTTCTTGCCGAGCAATCTGCACAAACGATTTGTTTATCGTGAGGACCAAATGCTCGTGCCATTGATTAGCTTCCTCCCTCCATCAAATCGATGTTGCTCCAACAGGTGCACACAGGTGTACCACGCGTCAGGTGTCGAAGTGATCACACAGCAAGGTGAGATGAAGTGCTTTGCTCAAGAACACAATACACCAACTGGTCTAGGAATTGAAACCACGATCTCGCGATCGTGTGTACAACAACCTAACCACTAGGTCATGCGTCCCTCCTCTCTCTCTCTATCTCTCTCTCTCTCTCACGCATACACACACATATACACATATATATGTATATGTGTGTATGTATGGATGTATGTATGTATGTATGTATGTGTGTGTCTGTGTGTGTGTGTGTGTGTATGTGTATGTATATGTGTGTATATGTGCATGTATCTATGTATATACATTTAATACAAAATACTCAAACATATTCAAGATATTAAACTCTGCCAAAGTAGGAGAACATTTAATCAAGGGAAGTCCTACTCAAGTAGTATTAGTGATCTAATCGACCGTTCCCTCTCTCTAATGTGTGGCCTTGTTCCTTGTGTCTAGTTATGTGATTTAAATCCAACCTTGGGCCCCGTGTCTCGTCCTTCAGGTCTAACACTGCCAGCCTTTGTGTCTCTTGTATTGCTATGTACCCATGTGTCTGACTATGTGCCCGGTATCTCGTTATGTACCCTGTGTTTATGTACCTTGTATTCCCTTTATCAGAAAGTCTCTCGTGTTCCCTATTTAACTCAATACTCCAGAGATTACTGTAATGGGAAACAGAAATGTTAGAATAGCTGGCAATATAATTGGTACCAGTAATATACGGTGGGTCAATAAATTTATCACATTCTCTCTTATAATATTTTTGATGTTATTGTTTTCTGTTATGTTCAGCTCAATTCCAGTCCTTATTGAGTAAACTCATGATTCAAAGCCTTCCAACCGTGACCACTCCATGTCCAGCAAAAACTTTTTAAAGATGCTAGGGTAGATCTGATTTGAGGGAGATGTGATTGCTATTTCCAGCAGATAGAACGGCCATAAGGGGCGAGCATCATCAGTGATAGGTTTTCTCCTTTTTGATCTTGCCGCAAGTTTGTTCCAGGTAGAGAAGAGAGAATTACGATGGAAAAGATTTTTAGTCATGACCATAATGTCTTTTTTTTTTCTAGAATAGTCTACCCTCGACAACAGTTTCTAATGTGTCAATCAGAAGACTAGAAAGTGGTTGGAGGGAGAGTTAACTGCCATACCTAGCACATCGAGCGGACACTTAGCGGCTCTCTCGTTCATGGTGATGGAGGCGACGGTGGTAATGACGATGATGACAACGATGATGATGATGACGATCTAGTTTGTTTTATTCTTGGGGTATCTACCCCATATGATGTCTTGATATTGACCTTTGTGTCTTAAAACTGTTTTGGCGTCGCTGAGTCTTGCCAAGTTGCTGCCAGCCACGACTGGCTCAGATCGAAACCACAATCACAGGGTCAGGCTTCCTTTGACATCAACCGAAGCTTGTCGTTTCACAACCCACTCGCCCCACACCGAAATAAATACACAAACTAACACACACCACACACACCACACCACACACACACACACACCATGCTCTCTTTTTCTTCTCTCGCTCTCTCCTCGCGCTCTCTCACGCACAACATATCTCTCACCCTCTCTCTCAGTCTCTCTGCCTTCCTGTCTCTGTCTCCTTCCCTCTCTCACGCACAATCTCTCCCTCTTTCACTCTTCCTCTCTCTCCCTTTCACTAAGTTAATCTTATTTTTATTTCTCATTCTTTCACATAGGCACAGCAAGATTTCGACGCTTGTTAGTGGCTATAAATCATACACACACACACACACAAATCTATGCATATGAATGTGTGTACATATCTGTGAATATATATATATATATATATATATATATATATATATATATAGACAGATATATATATATATATATATATATATATACATATATATATATATATATATATATATATATATATATATATATATATATATATATATATAGAGAGAGAGAGAGAGAGAGAGAGAGAGACAGATAGATAGATAGATATATATATATATAGATAGATGTATGGACGGATGTAGAGATAGATACGCAGGTGCGTATATATGTGTATATATACATATGTGTGTGTGTGTGTGTGCGTGTGAGTGTATACATGCATCTATATATATATATATATATATATATATATGTGTGTGTGTGTGTGTGTGTGCATAATGGTAAATTGATAATGTTTTCTTTTTTGTTAAATTAATTACGATGAAAAAGATTTGCTGATGGGGAATAACTCAGTTCTGAGAGTTGCAAGAAGTAAAGTTCATGTCGGTTCGGCGAAACTTAAGAGCCAGATAATACGGACTTTGCAACATGTGTGCGCGTGTGTATGTATATATGTAAATATATATATATAATGATAATTAAAAAATGCATTATGTGTATGTATGATGTATCTCTCTCTCTCTCTCTCTCTCTCTCTCTCTCTCTCTCTCTGTATATATATATATATATATATATATATATATATATATATATATATCTATATATTGGATGATAAAACGAATGGTCTATACCAGGTAGCTTACTGGTAAAGCACGGTCAGTTTCAGCGTTCGTTATGTATATATGGTGAATGGAGGACGGAAGATGGAATATGCGAGAATTTTCATTAATCACAATTGTTTCGACGCATCTAATATCGATCCCTGACGTATATTCCAGCTTCTGTCTTCCATTTACCACTTATATACATATATATATACATAGAGATATATACATATATATACACATACGTATATATATATCTATACATATAGAGATATACATATATATACGTATGTGTATATATATGTATATCTCTATATGTATAGATATATATACAAAATATGGATATATGTATGTATGCACATATATGTATGTACGTATGTATGTGTGTATATATATACATACACATATACATACATGCACGCGCATACATACATATATACATGCATTCATACATATACGCACAAACAAAACGTGGGAAACACCACCTTTTATTTGACTAATCGTTTTTTTTTTCTATTGGCAATATAACAATTTCGATCTATTCTTGTCTCTACCAATGTATTCATTTGCATTATGTAAGACTTTCACTTCATGAGATAGCGCTCTGTATTTCTTTGTTTGTGTGTGTGTGTGTGTGTGTGTGTGTAGCTATATTTAAATAAGTTAAAATGCGGCGATTTAGAAGTGAGCGGTGTCAAGCTTCGCTTGATGCACCATAACTCAGTGCAGATCGTAAACACACACACACAGACACAGACACACACACACACACACACACACACACACACACACACACACACACACACACACACACACACACACACACACACACAACAATCACACATATTTATTTCTATTTGACGGGCCTCTTTCAATTTCCGTGCACCAAGCTATTAGTCGGCCTGAACTGTAGCACTTAATAAAACAAGCAAATTTAATTAAGAATAAAACTAATTAAAATACAAATTAAAATACTTCCTGTTGTCTCCTTCCTTACAATGAAAGAAAATATTTTTAGTAAATGAGTCACGGCGTGGCTGTGTGGTAAGAAGTTTGTTTCCCAACCACATGGTCCCGGGAATTAGTCGATGGCATTCATCCCCAATATCCTACTGGTACAGGGCTCAATGGTATCGACCTTGCTTTATGAAACCTGGAAGAATGAAGGGCAAAGTTGACCTCAGTGGCATTCGAACTCGTAACAAATACCGCAAAGCATTTTTTTGCCTACGTTTTCATGATTTTGTCAGTTTGCTTCCTTAACGGTCACACAAATAACCCTTTATACTAAAGGCACAAGGCCTGAAATTTGGGGGAGGGGGTCTAGTCGATTACATCAACCCCAGTATTTATTGACCCCGAAAGAATGAAAGGCAAAGTTGACCTCGGCAGCATTTGAACATAAAGACGGACGGAATGCCGCTAAGCATTTTGTCCGGCGTGCAACACTTGTAGGACTTTACAATTCAGACAGATAGAATTCTAGAACATACAAGACCGGACATAACTTTGGTCATCGCGCACATTTGGCTGTGATGCATGTGCTTGGTGTACCCTTATCAGAGAGGTAGTCATGTTGGGTATACTGGGCTTCGTATATCTGTACTCCAGCGTCACTTTGATGGCATGCGCTGCTCTTTCACTCAATAATTATAATAACGATAATAATAATTACGAGTGTCTGTGTGAGTTGTCTCTACCGATTTTGTCATACCTAACTTTGAAAATATTCTAGAATATCAGTTAACAATAATTTAGATCCCATTGAGAATCCAAATCACCAGAAAGTAACCCAAAAATTCTGAAAAAAGATGTGTCAACAAACGTATAATTACCTATGTTTGATTGACGGAACCACTTCTGGAGATCAACGTCCCACTAAAATTTGCAAGAATCCGCTTTGAAAAAGAAAACATTGAAAAAAAAAATGTAAAAAGATGAGTAGAGACAATCAGTTTCGGAGTCAAAAAAGTTGTTTTCAAATTGTCCGATGTTTTGAACAAAGGCAACACAAACGTCCATCCATCCATCCATTTATTCATAGATGCCTACATACATACGTGACTGGGCGCGCACAGACACACACAGACACACACACACACACACACACACACACACAGACACACCCGCACACACACTCATATATATACATATACTTATATGTATATCTATATATATATATATACATGTATATAAATAAGGATATGATCAATATTAAATATCGATTTTATCAAGTGGCCAGCATGGGAATAAAAACCATCAAATGTAACAATTGTTTAAAATTATAATTTAGGGTATCTAAGAGATACCGCCACACTGAAAATAGCAGTCAAATCTTGACTCTAAACCACAATAAATGTTCATATAGCACCAGGAGATAAGACGAAGATATATATATATATATAATTTAGAGAAAAAAAAACACAATTCTTGAATGCATCCCTGAAAATC
This sequence comes from Octopus bimaculoides, assembly GCF_046866305.1. Taxonomy (NCBI): domain Eukaryota; kingdom Metazoa; phylum Mollusca; class Cephalopoda; order Octopoda; family Octopodidae; genus Octopus; species Octopus bimaculoides. The sequence continues at coordinate 2,248,105 of NC_142931.1, forward strand.
CAGAGTCACATATAGAAAGATTTAATAAGTAAATACACTAAAAAGACCTAAAATAAAGATACGAAGTAATGAATACCGTTTTATTATTTTAATATTCATTACTTCGTATTTTTATTATAGGTCTTTTCAGTGTATTTACTTATTAATTTTTTCTATATATGATTGTGGATTTTCATGGATGAATTCAAGAATTGTGGGTCTTTTTCTCTAAATTATATATTTATATATTATATATTGTGAAATTTAATTTAATTTTAATTTTGATAAATTAAATTAAATTGAATTTTTACCTGTAAATTTGGATTTTTATCCCTAATATTATTATAATTATATATATATATATATATATATATATATATATATATATATATACACACACACATATGTATGTATATGATACCAGTTCCTAGCATTTTGTGGGGCTTAAGGTGATGGTTAGGGTGCAGAGACTAATGTGTAGTTTCTTTTTCTATTTGTAAAGTTACACATTTCTCGTTTATATGTTTATTAAGAAATATTTCTCAGGGCTCCAGCCATATATATATGTATATATATATATATATATATTTGTCTTGAGTACATGTTTGTCCCCCGACCACTGCTGGACAACCAATGGTGTAGTGCTTGCGTCCCCGTAACTGAGTGGTTCGGCAAAGACACCCAGAAAATAAGTACCAAACATAAAAAGTACTGAGACCGATTTGCTCGACTAAAATCTTCCAAGGCAAGTGCCTCCGCATGGCCGCAGTCTGGCAGCTGAAACAAGTAAAACGATAAAGAGTAAAGAAAAAAAGATAAACGGCACGTCACATATAGATATATAGATACATTCTTTTATTGGTTTCAGCCAGTGGGTGGGGCCATACTGGAACACCACTATTGGTGTTAGTGCTTGTACATTTTAGAATCGCATGTTGGCTCTATCTACGGAATCGAGCCTGGTGAAAAAGTGCGATGGTAAGAGCTGCTCCTCTCTTATTTGGCGTTTCTTGCCTCGATGTAGGTCCATCTGGTGTAGTAGATGAAACTTGGTTCAGTTCTTCTTTTAAAACATCTACATCTCCTCGTGGGTCGGTGAAGCTGGATTTGCTGGCCTTTGACTCCTGTTACAGTGTTGGGGTCTGGCTGTGGACAACAGGGAGCGCGGGATCTTTGCTAGAAAGAAGAGCTGAGAGGCTACGTAACTCATATGTAAACTATATGTAAAATTATATATACATAATATGTAGCCTATATGTAATTTATACGCAAGTTACATGTAACACATATATAACTTATATTTAAATAATACTTAAATTGTATGTGCTTTATATGCGACTTACGCATAACTTCTATGTTTTACACATGTTTACGTTGTGGATTTCTATGGAGATGTATTCCGATTGTGACAATTCTGAGCAGGGAAGAGTTTCGGAAAATTCTTTGTCAGTAGTTATACGCACACCCACATGCACACAGATATATTTGCATATGTATATACGCATGTATATAAATATGTATATACGCACGTATATAAATGTGTGCATTCACATACATATATATATATAAATATATATGCATACACACACGCATATATATATATATATATATATATATATATATATATATATATATATATATATATATATAGAGAGAGAGAGAGAGAGAGAGAGAGAGAGAGAGAGATGTATATATCCTGGAAGCCATTTGTTTTTATCGTATCAATACAAAGGTTTTCGATAATAATATTTTGTTTTATATATATATATATATATATATATATGTAAGTATATGTGTGTGTGTGTGTGTGTGTGCATGTATATGTGTTTGTACACACACACACACAAGTATATATATATGTTGGGAGTGTATATATATGCATACACGTATTTACTTACATGTAGTATAAATACGCA
>NC_142931.1:2254999-2259999 GCF_046866305.1 Octopus bimaculoides
AATAAATATATGAATATATATATAAATATATATAAATAAATAAATAGATATAAATAAATAAATATATAAATATATATAAATAAATATATAAATATATATAAATAAATATATAAATATAAATAAATAAATATATAAATATAAATAAATAAATATATAAATATATAAATATATATAAATAAATATATAAATATATATAAGTAAATATATAAATATATATAAATAAATAAATAGATATAAATAAATAAATATATAAATATATATAAATAAATATATAAATATATATAAATAAATATATAAATATAAATAAATAAATATATAAATATAAATAAATAAATATATAAATATATAAATATATATAAATAAATATATAAATATATATAAGTAAATATATAAATATATATAAATAAATAAATAGATATAAATAAATAAATATATAAATATATATAAATAAATAAATAAATATATACATATAGATAAATAAATATATAAATATATATAAATATATATAAATAAATATATAAATTGTTGAGGTTATTTCTACAGAGACTACAGCCAGCACTGATTTTTGCTACACTCATTACTCACTTTTGTCTTCGATCGCATTCTTTCTTTACATCTGTCTCGACACGAAACGTTGCAGCAAAAAAAAAAAAAAAAAAAAAAAAAAAAGAAGTTAGTGTTGGCTATAATTTCTGTAGAAATAACCTGAACAAAATTTATTTATATTCTTCAATCGATTACGATATCAAGAATTATGAAAATCTAGCAGACTTGTTAAGATTTAAAGGATGACGGTTAAAACAAGAAGCTTTCCTTCACAGCCTTGCTACGAAGGCGTTGCCCGTCAACATTTACTCTACATTAAAAAGAGAAAGACAAGACATACATACATACATTATACTGAGATAAAGAGAGAGAGAGAGGGAGAAATAGAAGCATTTTCTCTCAGCTATAATTTTAATCAATCACTGTTACTATTTGGTCCTATTTCAGCCCTAAGATCAATGAAATCTATAATCTATAAAGGCTAAATGACCATTCAACCGAATTCTTGTGCCACTTTATGTGACGAGATATATTTTCGAATACTTCAAGTCTTCTCCATTAGGTCGTAGCCTGTATTTCGACACAGTATATAGAATTATATATACATTTACGTATTATATATATATATATATATATACATGCATTCGTACATACATACTTACATGCATATATATATATTTATTCGATGTATATATCAAAACATTTATAAGTATGTATATATGCATATCTGTCAGACGGGACCTTGATGACTGCCATGAGGCAGGAAAGTATACTAGTCCTATATTTTATACTCTATATTTAATACTCAATATTTCATATATTCAATAAGACATTCAATACTTCATTTCATTTTACTATTTATATTATATATTCCATATCCCACATTAATGTTATAAGAATATAAATAAAACATAAAAAACAGAGTTGGAACTCTTTTAAATAATATAATCCTCTATACACGATCATACAAAGCCGTTTTTTATTTTTTTAAAATTTTTATTCATACATATATATATATATATATATATATATATATATATATATATATATATATGCCAGCCCCCTCGACCCAGCTGGCTCCTGTGCCGGTGGCACGTAAAAAAAGCACCCACTACACTGAGTGGTTGGCGTTAGGAAGGGCATCCAGCTGTAGAAACATTGCCAGATCAGACTGGAGTCTGGTGCGGCCTCCTGGCTTGCCAGACCCTAGTCAAACCGTCCAACCCATGCCAGCATGGAAAATGGACGTTAAACGATGATGATAATGATATATATATATATATATATATATATATATATATATATATATATATATATATATATACAGAAACATATATACACACGCAGACATATACACACTCACGCACTCATGTATATTCGTGCATGCGCGCGCGCGCGTCTATTTCAGGGCTTGATTGCCCTACTAAACCATTGGAGACAGTGCTCCAGCATGGCTGCAGTCCAATGATTGAAACAAGTAAAGAGAAAGCAAAAAAAAAAAAAAAAAAAAAAAAAAAAAACTCAATGAGTAGGAATAAAGTTGTAGAAACTTATAACCGGGATTAATACTCAGATTAGTTGAGGCGCTCATAATCCAACCTCTTCTTGAGAGTAAGAATAGTTTTGCGGCTCCGGGTTTGCATCTAAGAAATGTGCAACTTGTTGGCGCAGGTGATTGGAAGAGAAGGACAAGCGTTCTGCGACATTTTGTAACGTTTATAGGAAAGATGTCAGAGCATCGTAAAACGAAATGGAGGAACATGTTTACTCTTATTTAACATCTTTTATGAAAGATTTCATGTCTATATATACGCGCGTGTGTGTGTGTGCGTGCGCTATCTTTTGTCGATATGTGTGTGTCTATACACGTATGTGTGTGTATATGCATATATAGGCATATATGTGTCTATATATATATATGTGCGTGTGTGTGTGTATATATATATATATATATATATAACAAGATATATAATTTTTAAATTTCGTTTCTCCTTATAAGAATCGAAAAATAAAATAAATATAAGGCTGCAAACAGAAGTGATCGAGTAGAAAGCCGAGGCAAAAGACGAACTGCGAGGTTAAAAACAAACATCTGGATGAAATAAACAACTTTATACTTCGTTTTTGCATGTGTGTGTGTGTATATATATATATATATATATATATATATATATATATATACGTACACACACACGCACTCACACATACATACATATATATATATATAATACATATATGTACTCACACACATATATGTATATGTGGATAGATAGCAGACATATGTATAAATATATACATCTATATAAATATGTAAATATATTCATCCATATAAATATGTAAATACATTCATCCATATAAATATGCATGAACACATATATATATCCACACATATCTATGTGTGTATCTATCAATCTAGCTAACTAGTCATCATTTATCTATACATACACATACATATATACTGATAGATAGATAGATAGATAGATAGATAGATAGATAGATAGATAGATAGATAGATAGATAGATAGATAGATAGATAGATAGATAGATAGATGTGTGTTGTTACGTATAAATACATACATAAACAGTAAATCATTAAGGTTATAAATAAATACTTTACACTGAAAATATTTATTTTTACGAGGCAAAGGTAAGCAGTTACTTCTAAGTTTCAGATTGAATGCAACATATTGAAATTTGAGTGACAGCACTACTATCCGTATGGATATATGGTAAAGATTATGTCATCTTCATGATACCGTAATTACCGTGATGATGCCAGATAGCCATATGCAGTGAACGTGCTTTGTCGGCGTACTACTTGGGCCATACACAAAATATTTTAAATTTTAAATTTAGATCTAAACTTTAATTTTAACTTTATATATATGTGTGTATGTGTGTGTGTTGTTTTATTCTTTTACTTGTTTCAGTCATTTGACTGCGGCCATGCTGGAACACCCCCTTTAATCAAACATATCGACCCCAGAACTTATTCTTTATAAGACTAGCACTTACTCTAGAGATATCTTTTGCTGAACCATTAAGTTATGGGGACATAAACACACCAACATCGGTTGTCAAGCGATGGTGGTGGGACAAACACAGACACACAAATTACATATATATATATATAATACCGTAAATCCTCGAGTATAATCCGCACTTTTTTCCAAAAATTTAAAGGTCATAATTTTTAGTGCGTATTATATACGAGGTTAAAAATGAAAAAATATTTTCTAAGTAAAATTTTCTAAGTGATAAATATGTAAAGGCAATTTACTTAATATTTATTTTTCACTGACGTTATTACTGTTATTTCTTTATTTTCTGCAAACAAAGTGCACAAAAAAGCTACAGGTTTGCATCATGTTATATATACAATAATAATAAAGGACGTTACCGTATATATGTTTACAAACCAAGGACGTTATATAGACCTCCTTGACTCAAGTTAGAGAAGGGGTGCGTATTATACACAAGGTTTAGGTTTTTCAGAGGTACAGCCCCTTAAAAATCCCCTGCGTATTATACTCAAGGGCGGACTATTCTCGAGGATTTACGGTACGTCCCCTTCATCGTCAACACCCCCTCATAAGCTTATCCCACCACACCCCAACACACTCCTACTCTACCTTCCCACTCCACCCCATCCAATTCCTTACAACACGGAGGCTTACATCAAGTGCCTGGAGAAGGTAGTGCTGCCCTGGGTCAAGAGGGTGGCTGCTGGAAGACCCTATATCTGGCAGCAGGACTCTGCACCCTGCCACACAAGCAGGAGAACCCTGCTTGGCTTTCAGGCAATTTCTGCGACCACATCACCACCCCCAGACTGTGGGGCGCAGTTGAGCGAGAGACCAACAAAACTCCTTGTAATACCAAAGACGAACTGAAGGCAAGAATTATGGCAACATTCACCAACTTAAACAAGGAGACCGTCTAGAAGAGCTGCAGGAGATTCCAAAGTCGTCTGGAGGTTGTGGTTGAATCCAATGGCGATTTTATTGAATAAATTTACTAAAGTATTTCAAGATATTTTTATGTAATTTTGGTAAATATATCTGTTAAAATGAGATGTCAGTGTTATTTTCATTTTTACATAATTTAGACGACAATTTATTCACCGCAGCTTGTATATATATCTATGTAAATCTTTGTTGATTGACAGGAGGCGATAAAATACAGGATTTAATACAAGTGCAGAGTATTCTTTGATAGAATATAAATGAAAGGCTCCGATTTCCAGGACTCGGAGTTACTCGTCTCCGATCATCCGCTGCTGAACCGAACCTACACAGTTTGAATATTTTTTGAACTATGAAATGTAAGTTCCAAGGACATGCTTGTCCTTGTGTTCTTTCGTTTAGAAATATTTTTGTGAACGGCACGAGCGGAAACGACTCCGCCAGGCACACGCTTTTGATTTCCTTTCTGGTTCTCGTTGTAATATTATT
>NC_142931.1:2272499-2277499 GCF_046866305.1 Octopus bimaculoides
CTTTTATGTACTATCTGTATACCAGAGAACAGCATTATATAATAGAATGTTATTATGTACTTGCGACATATGATGCAATATCCTTCAGTACATGCGATTTATGATACAATAGCATTATACAACACAATGTTGCACGTACTTGTTGTATATCATGCTACCTTATTATGTATTTATATCATCAACAGAATATACACCAACCGTTTACAGAGAATCACTTCTTTCACTAACCATCTTACACTTTGGTTTGTAGAGGAAGAATATTGTTATTAATCTTTAATCTAACCACTCTTATCGAGGGTTCATATTTAATCTAACCGCTGTTATTAAAGCTTCATCTTTACTCGAACCGCTTTTATCACTGGTTCATCTTTAATCTAACCACTTATGGTTAATCGTTGATTTATTAAATCTTTTATTCATGATTAATCTTTAATTTAACCATCGTTATTAAGGGTTAATAACTAATCTAATCTTTAATCTGACCACGTTTACTAATAATCAATCAGTCCAAAACTATTGTAGCTGTAGAAGACTATTTATCGATAAAGTTAACCAGAAAATGACAACCACCTCCCTACCACTTCACCACCACCACCACCCAATATAATCTGTAAAACAGGTTTATGTCACCAACTGGTGAGCTGTGACGGCTCCAGCATGGCCTGGCTTCATTTATTGTCTCTGAAGACCAGAAGGTATGTTTTCCTCGGAAATCTCACGTGGTTACGCATTTTTCTTTGACATATCGAAAGTACTTTGATACTCCACATACAGATGACTCTCTCTCTCTCCCTCTCTTTCTCCCTCTCTTTCTCCCTCTCTCTTTCCCTCTCTCCCTCTTTCTCTCCCCTCTCACTCTTTCTATCACTCTCTCTCCCGTTCTTTCTTTCTCTCCATCTCTCTTTCTCTCCATCTCTCTTTCTCTCCATCTCTCTTTCTCTCCCATTCTTTCTGCTTCTCTTCTCTTTCTTTTTCTTTCTTTCTCTCTCCTCTCTCTCTTTCTCTCCCATTCTTTCCCTCCCCCTCTCTCTCCCTCACCTCTCCATTCCTTTCTCTCTTCCTATCTCTCTCTTTCTCTTTGCACATCTCCTCTCTCTATACATCAGAATGTATATACAGAGAGATACATTTACAAACATACATGCATGTATAATATATTCGTGTGCGAGTGTGTGCGTACACGTGTCTGTATATACATGGCAGGATGGAATAATTGGTAGAGTGCAGGACAAGTTATATCTTGTAGATTGTGTACTTTTAATTGAGTTTCAGACGTCTCGCCATTTCGATTTTCCAGTCGCAGTCAACGATTTTACAGCAACTGCTAAAATATTCTAGCTTCGAAGGATCAATTGGCTGCATGTAACTACAATCTTCTGAATAACTTATCTTGCTATGGGCTAAACATCATGAACTATTCCATGCCATTGGTAGTTGGTGTGTGTAGTCTATTTTCAGCCAATATGATTTTTATCTTGCAAGACAGCCCCATGAGTAGGGCTTTTGAAGATGAAAGTTGTTTAGAAAATAGTTTTGTGGTTACAAATCTATTTGACAAAGAATTGCTTGAGGCCGGAAAGGGTTAGAGCTAGGGTTAGGGTTATGATACAATAGCATTATACAACACAATATCATTTGTACTGACTGACAATACTGTTGCATGTACTTGTTGTATATCATATTTATTTGTTTTCGTAGAAGATTACAGTGTTAACAACTGCCCAGGAAATATTTGACCTTGTTGTTTACTTTTAGTTTTAGATTCCAGATATACTGGGACAAAGCAGTAGAATTTTCTTTGTTTCTGAACACGAAGGAATGAGTATGCAGAATGTGTTTGTCTTTGAGCGTGTTTTCTGAGCAACTAATATAATTATTCACCTTTTGATTTGACAGTGATTCTGTAACTCGGTTGACAAGTGTGTTTATTCACTGCTCTTAAATGTTTTATTTTTTTCAGTGATACCCCACAGTTTTTCTTAGAAAGGATGTACTTGCTGTATACCATAACATAAATCAGTATGACACAGACAAACTCGACACTAATTACTATTTTCTGATTAAAAAATTGCGTTAATTATAAGCGTGAAGAAAGTATTTTTAAGATACATTTAACTTAGATACTGGTAAACACCACTCGCATCGTAATTCCAACAAACAAACAAATATACATTATGAAGTGCTTCAACTACGCCCTTACAATTATGCTGATAACTTAATCAAACTCACCATTTATCGATTACAGAAATATTTAACAATGCTGCTCCATACTAGAATAGAGAGCTTGGGGTAGTTTTAATAGAAATACGTGGAACAACCCCAAATAGCACCAATTGTGAAATAAAAACCTTATTTAATTAAAAGTATCCACATATCAGGTAGGACCTTCCTTACATTAATCATCACTCGTTACCCAATTTTAGATCTTAGCAAATTTTCTGCTAATCAGGTATAGTTCATACGAGTAATTTATGATTACGAATCATTAACCACGCCAAAAATCTATAACCACCACACAAACACTTCAACCAGAATATAACTACTGGGGTTTTATTAGTGCCCTTTGGGTGTAAATTTCCTGTCAAAAGAGATTGTAAACACGACCGGCCGTACTGTAAATGCGCACAAAGAGTTAAACTAAAATATCTTTCAAGCTAGAAACACAGACAGCACACTCATCCGTTTAAGCCCAGAAATAAGTATAATCTCATTTTTTTCGAAAAGCATTTGGGTCTTGAAAGAGAGACAGAGAGAGAGAGAGTAACTCCAAGATAAAATAGAGGATTACTTGCAGAGACAAACGCCCAGAACGACCGCGACACTGGGGATCTGAAAAAAAAATCTCAAGATTTTGAAAGTATCTGATTACGTTTTTGAACAGGAAACAAACTTTCTCGCCACACCACCATGCAAAGAAATATAGCTATGAAAACTCGCATCGTCCTCCTGTATCAGTGAATTTCAAACTGCACACTGATGGAACTTCAGAACCGATACAGGGCAGTGAAATTTGGTGGTTGGGGTGGTAGCTTTCTGGTGGTTGGGGTGGCTGTAAAGGTGGTGGTGGTGATAAATGTGCTGGTGGGGCGGGTGGGAGTGTTGACGGTGGTGGTGGCGGTGGTGGTGGCGGCGGTTGTGCTGTGGCAGATGCGTTGGTGTTGACGCCGACGATGGTGACGAATAAGACGGGTAGACGTTGCAGTTTCTTCTAACATCGTCATCATCATCGCCACAACCACCACCACCACCGCCATCATTGCAGTTGTCACCAATATCACCATCTTATTTAAAACAATTATAATATTAACTAGAATTATCATCATCATCATCAACCACCTGAACAACACCACCAACAGCATCAGCAGCAGTAACAGCAGTAGCAGCAAAGTTTTACACAAACTGCTCCAAGTATTTTTATGTTTTTTTTTGTTTTATTTTGTCTGTCTGCGGTGAGAGAGCAATGCAACTGACCCTTATCCTTTTCGTTATCAACCCTAACCCTAACCCAAGACCCAAATTAATCCCACCCATTCAACACTTTGGAAGCTCCACCGCAACCAAAATTTCTGTGACCCCTTTTTTCTGTAAAGTTGCCCTTGTTTAAGTCCCATTCTTCTTCAGTGAATCAGTTGTGTGTGTGTTCCCGGGCGACGTGATGACAGCCTTGTTATAATGTCTCAACAGGGTTCCTGACTCTCACAACAACAACACAATCAACAATCTGTCAGAAACACAGTCACCTGTTGGACCCTAGACCCTTTGAGGCTCCCTTACTAACCCCTTGCAACAATACTGACAAATTGATCGGCCATGCTGAGGCGAACCGTCACTTTTTTTCTGGACTCGTTTCTATCGACGCTAATTACTCGTTGTTTCGCTGGTTGGATACCTGGTGGTGGTTATGGTCGTCATTGTTGTCAGCGTCGTTGCAGTAGTGGTGGAGGTGAGGATGGTGGTAGTAGTGATGGTGATAGTGGAGTGGTGACGTGGTCGACATTGTAGTAGTGGGAGCAGCAGTAGCAGTCATAGTAGCGGTCATAGTAGTAGTAGTAATAGTAGTAGTAGTAGTAGTAGTAGTAGTAGTAGTAGTAGTAGTAGTAGTAGAAGTATAGTTGTAAGTTATTAAATATTATTAATATTAATGTTACACTTCATGTATTAGTGACGTACCAACCATTGCATGCCACCTTGGGAAAGTATCTACTATAGCTTCAGGCCAACCAAAACTTTGTAAATGGATTTGGTAGACGGAAACTGAAAGAAGCCTGTTGTATGTATGTATATATATATATATATATATATATATATATATATATATATATATATAATGTGTGTGTGTGTGTGAGTGTGTGTCCGCGCTTGTCCCCCACCATCGCTTGACAACCGATGTTGGTATGTTTACGTCTCCGTAACTTAGGGGTTCGGCAAAAGAGACCGATAGAATAAGTACTACAAAGAATAAGACCTGGGGTCGATTTGTTCTACTAAAGGTGGTGCTCCAGCATGGCTACAGTCAAATGGCTCAAACAAATAAAAGAGTAAAAGAATAACGTTCTTTATTATTGGCAACACATACACACACACACACACACACACACACACACACACACACACACACACACACACACACACACACACACACACACACACATATATATATATATATATATATATATATATGATTGACCGTTGACTGAACACTATTCAATTTTTTTTCTCCATTTTTTTTTTCTCCGTGTTTTTCTCCTTGTCTCCGTATTCTTTCTGTTGAAGAGCGTAGCTCGAAACGTCAAAGACTTTCCGTATTCCCGAGCGTCATACTAATATATCTTTTGTTATTTACACCACCTGTCCTCGTCTGTTGTTATTATTTGTATATTCTCCCATATATATATATATATATATATATATATATGCGTGTGTGTGTATATACATATATATACATACATGCATACAGAGGTTGGACAAAATAATGGAAACACCTAGCATCATAATTTTGA
>NC_142931.1:2282499-2297499 GCF_046866305.1 Octopus bimaculoides
CAGTTCTTCCACATTCAGAGAATCAATGTGAACAGATTGGTGTTTAATACTTGTCCGCCATGTTTTAGAAGTTCCACTGGGATGTTTTCTGGGCCAGAGAACTTCCGTTGCTTCATACAGTTGAGGGGAATATGGTACTCAACGTAGGATGGTGATGTGTTCATCCAATATCGAGTTGGATGCATGGGTACGGTCTTCAAGAAATCTTCCGCTACGTTGGAGTCTTTGGTTCAGAAGACTCGAGAAGTGTTCTCTCCAGCGTTGAAGGATATCTTGTGGGTCAGTCAGGATGGTGTTGGAATCTACTGGTTGAAGAGACTCCGTTGATGATCTCACAAGCCCCAAAAGTTCCTTCTTTCCTGCGTAGAAGTGTCTGAGATCAAAGACACTTGGAGTTCAACGGCTTTTTGTTGCCACCAGTTGTTCTGCATCTCTCTCAACTTTGTTTTGGCATTGTCTCTCGAAGTCTTGATGTCTCACTTTTTTGTGCAGCGATCTGAGATCTTGCTCATGAATGAGGCGGGATTGCCGCTTTGCATCGATAAGCTGGCTGATTTCTTGATCATTGTCATCAGACCATTCCTGATGTTTTCTTTTGCTGTACCGGAGTGTGTTTTCAGCCATTTCAGTGATTGTTTTTCGAAGTATGCTCCATTCCTTATCCATCTCCTGATTGTCAGATGGGATAGATTGAAGGTGCTTGAGAATGGAAGATACATAAAGGGAGCTGATGTTAAGCTTCAATATATCAAATTTTCTTCAGACTGGTTTTGTTTTTCCAGTCTTTGGTTAACCATTATTTGGTTAACCATTTCTAGTCTTTGGTTAACCATTATTCAAAGGCGGGTGGTGACTAGACGATGGTCTGTCCAGTAATCGTTAGTGCTGATAGCTGTTCACGTGATGAGGACGTTTGTTTTATCTCGTTGCCGGTTGATGGTGTAGTCCAGGAGGTGCCAGTGTTTCGACATGAGGTGCTTCCAGGTGGTCTTGAAGCGATTTGGGAGTCGAAATTTGGTGTTGGCGATGAAGTAAGAGTGTTCAGCGCACAGCCCAAGGAGCAAGAGTCGATTTTCATTGCAGTTTCCGACTCCTTCTTTGTTAATAACATTCTCCTATAGCCTGTTGTTTCTCCCAACTCTTGCGTTGAAATCCCCAAGGAGAAGGAGCTTGTCATTTGGTGGTGCATTAAGGATCAGGTCACTCAGCTGTTGGTAGGTGTCTTTTTTACATTGCCTTTGACATCAAGTGTAGGCGCGTAAGCAGAGATCAGTGTCAAAAAGGAAAATGTCAGAAAAGAGCAGGCTGGTTTGCTGGTGTAATCAGTAACACAGTTAGTCGCGTTAACAAAGGGATGTGGGTTCGAGTCCCACGCGTACGGGAAAGCCTACTTTTTTTCTGTCGAAGGCTTATATGCCCCATTATTAGATTATTTTCCTTAGTCATTTGCACGGCGATCGCTTTAAGCTTATAAAAAATACCATTATTATTATTTATAGAATTGTAAAACTCGACGCCGCTTAACAAAACCAAGATGACACGCAGTGGGACTGAACCCGGAACCATGTGGTTAGGAAGCAAGCTTCTTAAATTGGTTCATAATTGATACCAGCTTTCACTGGAATCGAACCTGAAATATTGAAGTAGCAAACTAGTTTCTTGTAAAAGATACATATCAGCTCTTTACTATTTTAAAAACCGACGTTCACCGGACGTCACCGTACGTTCAACATTTTTTAATTATATCGTTTTGAAGCTTCTTTACCTTAAAGAACAATTGTAGCTACAACCTCATTCCATCAAGTGTGTGTATTATATATTTATTTTGTGTGTACGTAAGTGTGTGTGTATGTGTGTGTGTGTTATTTATGCGGACTTCCGGTGGAGAACTGATCCATTGTAGTGACCTCTCGTCGGATTAAGCTTCGTTCGTTTAAACCGAACTCTGTTATTCAAGCATAACCGACAGACTTGCGGTTCATTAGAGTATTATTAATGGAGAGAGGAGAGGGAAGAGGGAGGAGGATAGAAGAAGAGGGAGAGGAAGAAGAAGAAGAAATGGTGGACGAGTAGGGAGATGAAATGCTTCAAATGATGACAAAAGTGTTTACTTGAGCAACATTAAACGCCAAAACACACACACACACACACACGTGTGTGTGTGTGTGTGGTCAACGTGCTGACTTAACCGGACACACATAATACATGCGTGTATATATATATATATATATATATACAAACACACACACATATAAATATATGTATATATATATATATGTATATATATATATATATATATATATATATATATATATATACAAACACACACACATATATAAATATATGTAGATATATACACACAAACATATATACATACACACACATATATATGTACACTATACATGAATGCGTGTATGTGTGTATACATGTATGTGCATGTAGCAGTCTGGTAAGAAGTTTGCTTTCCAACCTCATGGTTCCGGGTTCAGTCCCACGTAGTGGTACCTTGATCAAGTGGCTTCTGATATGGCTTCGCTCATGCATACCAGCCTCCCCTCTCCACACCACTAATGTTATCCAATGGAAAGGCAAACGCCGATACAGCTTGGCACATCACAACTCATTTCTACAGCTGAGTGAACCGGAGCAACGTGAAATAAAGCGTCTTGTTCAAGAACACAACACACAGCCCAGTCTGAGAATCGAACTAACTACCTCATGATTGCGAGCCCTATGTTCTAACCATTGAGCCATGCACCTTTTTATATATATATATATATATATATATATATATATATATATATATATATATATATATATATATATATATATATATATATATATATATATATATATATATATATATATATATATATATATATATATATATATATATATATATATATATATATATATATATATATATATATATATATATATATATATATATATATATATATATATATATATATATATATATATATATATATATATATATATATATATATATATATATATATATATATATATATATATATATATATATATATATATATATATATATATATAAATGTACATTCATATTTATGTCGTTTGTGCCGTTAGATGTACGACTCCCACTGTACGAGTAAGAGCTCCACGTAGATTATCATTCTCCAGTCAGCTTCCACTATGATCATTAGTCGGCCACGGTACTTAGCAATGTTATTTGTTATGGTGTTGAGAGCATATGTCGTGGAAAATTAGAATAAACTGCAGTATAACTATTTAGTTCCTGCGTACGCTCCACCATTGCATTTATTTGGAATGCATCACTAGATGTTCCAAGTGCATTTGGATATCTAATCGCAATGGATCATCCGGGGAACATCTTTATTGCATTCTGTAACAGATCTGATACAGAGATATTAGGTCTCTGTAACAGAATACTAGAAAGTTGTAAAAATATGTTGCCTTCAAAATAGACTTATTGAGCATCAAATCATATTTAAGCCATTTTTTTGTGTCTAATTAAAAGCAATTTCTAATTTAGGTACAAATCTAATGACTTGGTAGACGTGGTTAATCGATTAAACAGGCCCTAATAAATAACTGGTATTTCATTGAAAAATAAATCTTTGGTGTTGGCGGGATTTGAAAATAGAGCGTGAGAAAAAAAAGGAGCAAACACAGAATGAGTTTTTATCCAATGAGCCGGACAGTGAGTGCAACCCAAGGCTCTGCCGCTCATAATAACATTGGTATTAATACAGTTATTTTATAAGAAAGGGAAATATCTCTAACCCCTAAAGTTCTGTAAATACGTTTTTATCTATAAATATACGTTTAATATTTATAAAACATTTAATATTTATCTTTAAATATACGTTTATATTTATATAATATTTCGATATTAATTATTTTATAAATATTAAACGTATATTGGGCTAGTATTGGTTGTGGAAGAGAATTGGTGCACCACAAATTGAGCAGAATACTGGAGTTATCATCCTTTGGAATTTCAGCGTTCAACCTGATCGGGAAATTCAGGTGAACCGACCAGATGTCCTTGTGAGAAATCATGTTGAAAAGACATGTCTTTTGATAGCTGTGGCAGCCATAAAAGAAAAACAACTTCCGTTCTGCTCGGCGAAAGGAGGAAATGGATAACATTGTAAAAGTGTTCATAAGTTATTTTCTTATCGGCTGAGATAACAAAGGATGCCTAAAAGTGCAATGATTTGAAGAATAGTGATTGGTCGTAATCGAATCTTCTGACCGGGTACTATTCTGAACACGTTAGTTTCATATAATTTATATATTTTAAAATCAAAAATAATTTTTTATATATAAAAATAAGCCAGGGCTGGACGAAACATTGCTTCGGGTTGTATGTTTGATACCTCTACGCTGTAGAACAATAATTACTAGGCGAGTTTCAAGTAGCAATTATTGTTCTATGGATCAGAGGTATCAAAAAAGATCTAGGAAATATCCTAAAAAAATTTCACTGACTGACAAGATAAGAACAAAAATCTATGAAGTAAATATGGTGGTTTATTTTTCAAAAATTTTTTTTTCTGGATAACGTATCTTCTTAAATATGTTTGATGTGTATTTTATTGGTTTCCGTGGGTATGGGAAATTCCAGGAACGCCCAGATTTGGCTACGCTACTGCGTACACTCACGCACACACAGACACACACACATACACGCCTTGCTGTCTACATTTCTGTATGTATACACTTCTGTATGTCTATATATTTCTTTAAATATATATGTACATTTTTATAGTTATGTATGTATATGTGTATGTAAGTAAGTGGTGTGTGTGTGTGTGTGTGTGTGTGTGTGTGTGTGTGTGTGTGTGTGTGTGTGTGTGCGTGCGTGTGTGTGTGTGTGTGATGCTCATGTTTAGTCTCCCCCAGCTACTCGGTGTTTATTTATTCATTAGTCAATGTACCCGGCTAGTCATTCGGCTGCAAGAACGGCGTTGTTATGGGTTACGAAGAGCGTCTTGATTAACTCAACTCATTGTCGATGAAAAGCAAAGTAATGTGGCCTTTTTTTACCTCCTCCTCTTCTTTTTTCTCTTCCTCTTATGTCTGACTGTTTCACGCTTTAATAAACATCGTCAGATTGTTCACATACCGTGTCCAACTGAGAAAAAAGTTGCAAGGTTTAAAGAGCAACAGACTTCTCTCCACCCCCTCTCTCTCTCTCTCTTTCTCTCTCTCGTCATTTCATCAACAGACAGTTTCACAGTAAGGAGAGACACCTAAACAGCTGGATGACACACACACACACACACACACACACACACACACACACTTACATATACAGATATCAACATTTGTATTGTTGTTGTTGCTGCTGCTGCTGTTTAACCCGAGGTCAAGCAATGATCAAAGCTATGCCTACCCCCAACCATCCGGTCCTTTTTAATGCCATGGGTGAAGAGCACATTATCTAATGAGTCCTTTCCTTATTTAAGATGGCAGAGTGTGATTTTGGAGAGATTTGGTTTCTTTTTCTAGCAGGTCGATCGACCACGTTATGGCATGCATATTGACTCCTGTATGTGTATGTGTGCGCATATGTATGGATATAGATGTGTGTATGTCTGTGTATAGTGGTTGTTGCGTGAAGGCATACGTTGCCGGATGGTTAAAAAGTTTGCAAACCTTAAGATATTAGGTTCGACTCCACAACGCATCAACTTGATCACATGTCTTCCCTTAAATCCTTCGGTCAACTCAAAATTTGCGAGGACTGAAATTGGCTTGATGGAAACTGTGCAGAAGCCCATCAGTAATTCAAAGATCCGGCATTGTTACACTCTTTGTCACACTGATTATATCCGAGAATTACGTTTTACAAGAATCCCTAATAATCTTCTATCGAGTCCCTAATCGTCTTAACAAATTTCCTCAACATCTTATAACAAAATCCCGAATCAAATCATCGCCATCACCTTAATTATGTTTTCAAAACTTCATAACATTAATAGATTTTTAATCATGTCCATCAGCTTTGTCACAGGATCCCCGTCCCTCGTTCTAACCACAACTGAATGCAGCAGTCCGTCGTTTAGAAGCCATCACAACCAAGTACTTCACTGAAGAGGCCGGGTATTATTTAATGTGATGGAGATATCACATTAAACCAGTTTGGGTAGAAATCAGTAGAGGTAGTTGGGGAGGTAATGTCCGAGGTGTGGAGTTGACTGTATTTGTTGCAAAGCACTGTCTCTACTCTTGGTTTCCAGGTGATGTGAGGTGAATCAAGTAACAAATATAAACTTAAAATTGATTCTCTGTGATTAATTTCTCTTGTGCCAACTCAGCAAATCTCTTTGAAATAAGAAAATGCGATAAATTATATCAGTAAAAACCAGATATTTCAATGAAGTCGGTTATATTCCAGTCAATTACCGGCTAAATTCTTGCTGTTCTACTCAATACGTTTATTGAATATCCGTTTCTCTAAGTTCCAGTCCAATACTACTTATTCACCCCACCCCGTCATAAACTGACCACGCCCATTCTCTAATCTTTTTCTGTTTTTTTTTTCTAAAGGTTGTTTTGGATTAGCAGAATCATAAGAGAATCGATCAAAATGACTTTCGGTATTTACTCTGCGTTCTAATATTAGATGCCGCCGAGGTCTTCTTTATCTTTAATTCTTCTGGTGTCAATAAAGTAAAATATCAGTCAAGTACGTGGGTCTCTATAATCAACTGTTCCCTCTCCACCCCACAGAAGTTTTGGTCATGTATCTATACAAGAAATTATAATTCTTGTAAAAAATAATTATTTGTGACAAAAACAATTCTGATACCAAAGAGCAATCTTCATATCCGACTTAGCGTGAATGTTTTGTTAGAACACCGAACGCTAGATAAGCGCCGTGTTATATATTTATAATACTTCCTGTCCATTTTCACACCGACGGGGCAGCAGAGCAGCTAACTCGATCGTGATTGTGAAAACTAATGGATTTTCAAGGACTGGCTACAGAGTATATTTGTCAATTCTTACTTTAATTTGTTCCTATGTAAGTCTGGGCATGAATTCTGTGCAGTTAAAACCAGCCATTTCTTGCTGTTTATATCCCAAAACGTTGCCGTCATTGTGGGTATTAACCCTGATTTTCTTCATCTCTGTGGAAACATGCGATGTGATGGTGCATGGCTCAGTGGTTAAAGAGTCGGGCTCACAATCATGAGGTAGAGTTCGATTCCCAGACCAGGTTGTGTGTTGTGTTCTTGAGCAAGACACTGTATTTTACTTCGCTCCAGTTCACGCAGCTGTAGAAATGAGCTGTGACGTCACTGGTACCAAGCTGTATCGGTCCCTTTGCCTTTCCCTTGGATAAAATCAGTGGTATGGAGAGGAGAGGCTGGTGTGCATGGGAGACTGCTAGTCTCCTGTACATAAACTTGTCTGGACTTGTGCTTCGGAAGGGGAACTTTCTAGGTGCAATCTAGGGGTTCTTTACTTTGCGGAGTCTTGCAGAATATTGGCCTGGGACAAATTGTATGCCATTTCGTTTCTTTAACGTATTTTGGAATTCCATTTGTAATTAAAACGTTTCATCTTTCTCAAATCAGTCAATTAGATATATTTAATTAGACATATCTAATTGGACGGTGAATAAATTCAGCATTGTTTGAATGCGCGATTGTAATTAAACGAAAAAAAGTGACGCAGTTGTTAGCTGGATACAGTGTTGGTCTTCACATGTGCATCCATTTATGGAGACATAAAAAGAAGCGGCGTTAAAATGGCTACATAAAAAATACTATAAATTCAACAACATAAATGGCTGATTTGGACTACAACAATGGCAACAAAATCTAGAGTTAATATCACCACAGTAGGGAGACATTTCATTCAGTCTGGAAGACACTTGTCTAAGGTGCCACGTATTGATATCGAACTCGGAAACGTCTCAAGTACATGGCCATTCTTATAGAACTGTGTAATAAATTCGCTGTCAATTTTCTTCTTAGATAAATCTCCCTACATGTATTATGTCTTCTACATTCCGCATGAACAACAAAACCTCCAACAAGAACAACAACAACAACAACGACAGCAGCAGCAACATCAACAAGAACAACAGCAACAAAACGGCAAACCTATCGACCACCAGCATTTAGTCTGGGTTTTCCAGGTAAATGAAGTTTATCGCTTAATGTTCCCATGCTTTCAAGCAGAACAACTATCTCTTTATTCATTGGTGGTGGAGGCGGCGGTGGTGGCGGTGGCGGCAGCAGCGACCATGGCAGTGGCGGTGAGGGAGGCGGCAGCGGCCGCGATGGATGGGTGCGTGCTTACCTGAATGTTTCTAATTTACTTACTAGTTAAGGTTTGCGTTCCATTCTAAAGTGATATATCATGAAACAATAGTAGTAGTGGTAGTAGTAGTTTTTTGTTTTGTATTAGCCAAAAGGGTAGTAGGAGATAAAAAAAAATAGAAACAGGGGTGGATGCTTACAAAAATATGTGGTGGGGGAGTGAAGAAATGACAAAGGGATGAGGCTGGGGTGGGGGAGGAGCGAAAGACATTGCATAATTCAATTACAACGAATCAAAAACTTAAGAAGTAGAAAAATTACGCGGAAATAAATATTAAAGAGAATGGTAATGATGATGATGATGATAATAATAATAATAATAATAATAATAATAATAATAATAATAATAATAATAATAATAATAATAATAATAATAATAATAATAATAATAATAATAATAATAATAATAATAATAATAAGAGCACTCAGAGAGCGCAAACCTCTGCCAAGGCAACACTGTCTTCTCAACGATTAGCCAGAGATGATTTTTAAAATGAGAATATCTGAAATAAACTCGATTGCTCTCACAAACGAGAATACTGAAAATGAACCCGACTGCTCTCAAAAATTAAGTAAAAAAACAGGAAACATAATCCAGAATCCTTGTCCGGCACCGAATCGATCTCAAAATCTAATCAGTTCGTGCCTGTCACGAGGCCAAACATCCCTGATAGTTTCATCCGAATCCATCCAGCAGTTCTTGAGATTATCTTGTCCACGGACAAACAAACAAACACGACTAAAAACAATACCTCCGCCTTCGCTAAGGCGGAGGTAATAATTCTAAACATGATATTTCTCTTCTCTTTTATTTCAAGTATTTTACTCGTTTCAATCACAAGGGGCACCTCCTTGAAAACTTTTTAGTCGAACGAATCGACCCCATTACTTATTTTTTTTTAAGCCTGGTACTTATTCCATCGGTCTTTTTGCCGAACCGCTAAGTTATGGTGAGGTAAACTCACCAACACTTGTTAATAGGTAGGCCGGGGTGGGTTAACAAACACAGACACACTTGCATACGACAGGCTTTCAGTTTCCGGCTACTAAATCCTCTCAGAAGACTTTGGTTGGTCCGAGGCTATAGTAAAAGACACTTGCCCAAGGTGCCACGCAAGACCTACCAAAATCTGAGCAAGTATAAAGATCTTAAAATAGAAATTGGCAAAATGTAGAACCTAAAGACTAAAACAATACCTATTTTCATAGGTGCCCTATGAATGATAGCAAAAGGGGCTGATTGCTACCTAGCTCAGATACCAGGAAACACCAAAATGGCAGAAATTCAAAAGATAGTGCGCATGGAAACTGCCCATATCCTATGTAAAATACTTTCTATGTAATCTCAAATTTTAAGACAAACTCATAATTTTCTTATGGTTTCTTAAACATTCTCTAGAACAATACTATGTACAAAACCAAATATATGACACCCTAGGCATAACACCAACTTGAACTTCTAACCACGTTGTCTCTCGATGGAGTCAACTTGCACAAATATAAAACAAATGTCAAACATATGATGATGATAATAATAATAATAATAATAATAATAATAATAATAATAATAATAATAATAATAATAATAATAATAATAATAATAATAATAATAATAATAATAATAATAATAATAATAATAATAATAATAATAATGTGCCTTAGACTTGCGCAAAACTACTACAAGTTGTGGCGACACGATCAGGTAGCGAAAGTGGGGGCTAGAGAGAGGCAAGACGTAGAATGAACACAAACCGTAGAGATAGCCGAAAAGAACGACTAGTACGGTAGCGTAGGCTTCAGGTAGCAAGACTGCTACGCATGTAAGACTCCGGGAGCTCCAACAAAACCTGTGATAAAGAGAAGTAATCATAATTTTGTTCTAGATGTCGGGAAGACACTCGGTAAGAAATGGAAGCAAAACTGAAGGAAGAAGAAAAACTCATAATAACAATAATCCTTTCTGCTATAGGCACAAGGCCTGAAATCTTGTGGAAGTAAGGGTAGTAGACTATATCACCCCAGTGCATGACTGGTACTCATTTTATCAAGCATGAAAGGATGAAAGGTAACGTCAACCTCAGCAGAATTTGAACTTTGTACGTGGAGACAGACAAACTGGTGCTAACTATCCTCCCAATTCACCGCCTTAATAATAATGGTTTCAAATTTTGGCACCAAGCCATCAATTTCGGGGCACACAGTAAGTCGATATTCTCGACCCCCAGTGCTTGACTGGTATTTATTTTATCGATCTCGAAAGGATCGGCGGAATTTGAACTCAGAACGTAGCGACGGACGAAATACCACTAAACATTTTGTTCGGTGCGCTAACAATTCTGCTGCCTTAATAACAATAACAATAATAATAATAATAATAATAACGTAAAATATCCTACGTAAAATACTGTCTATGTGATCTCAAATTTTAAAACAAACTCATAATTTTCTTATGGTTTCTTAAACATTCTCTAGAACAACACTATGTACAAATCCAAATATATGGTACCCTAGGCATAACACCTACATGAACTTCTAACTTGTTGTCTCTTGAGGTCTCTGGGTGAGACTTGGATCCAACTTGTACAAATGCAAAACAAAAGTCAAACATAAATTAATAATAATAATCCTTTCTACTATAGGTACAAGCCCTGGAATTTGAGGGGAGAGGGATAGTCGATCAGATTGACCCCAATACTTGACAGGTACTTAATTCATCGAGGATGAAAGGCACAGTCAACCTCGGTGGAATTTGAACTCAGAACGTAGCGCCAAGCATTTCGTCCAGTGTGCTGACGATTCTGCCAACACACCGCCTTTTAATAATAATGATAATGGGAAGGAAAAGATGAAAGCAAGAGAAACAGACAGACAGGTATCTGGGCAATGTGTTTACCTCCTGCCTAACTGTGAAGTAATTAGCGAATTAGCTTGTATTGTTCTCGTCTAGAAACTTCTGTTGATTGTTGACTTATATTGATGTGAGGAGCATGAAGTGGGGTTGGAGCTGGCGGCGGTGGGGGAGGGTTTCCTTTTGTATAACTGCCGAAACGGAGACAAACTACCGCTGGTGGTGATGACATTACATCGCGTCTGGATGAATGACCGACACAAAAAAAACAACAACAGCTGAGCGCCTGTCTATTACTGGAACGTTTTCTTTGAAAAGAGAAAAACTTAAATATGTCAAAACAAGAGACACAAAGAAAATGAAATCAACCATGACAGTATATAAAGGAGAAATGGTGTCTTGTTTAGTCGCTGATCTCGTAGTAGTAATCTCACTGGATTAAAGACGTTACAGCCACGACCATCTCGTCTCGTCTAAATCGAGAACTACATTGCCCGTTGTGTACATGTCAATCCTGTTTGTTGAAGGTAGGGTGTGTTCTGAGGGAAACATTGTCTGTCATATCCAACAGTTTGGTCGACTGCGTGGAGGCTACCCCGTTGGTTGGTTGGTTGTCAAGGCGTGTGTTTGTGATGTAGCTCGAGAATGAGGGTGAGAGAGACACGACGCTGGGAGGATAATGGAGAGAGAGAATGCGAGAAGAAAAGAAGTGAGGAGAGAGAAGAAGAATCTGATTGACACAGCGAGAGAGAGAAAGAGAGACTGGCGACATAGCTTCATGGACCATGGCATGTGGGTTCGGATAAAGGGGTGCGATGGCAACAACAGCAATAACAACAGTAACGATAACTTACATACACGTGCGCGCGCATGTATACATTTGGAAGAGAGAGAGGGAGAGAGAGAGAGAGAGAGAGAGAGAGAGAGAGAGAGAGAGAGAGAGAGAGAGAGAGAGAGATGCGAGTCATTATATAGACATAAATCTCTAATATCGACTTATAGCTTCATAGAGGCCTGGGAACAATTGGACGTTTTCTTGGTCGTTCCAGCTACAAGAAATAACAACCAAACCTCCCTAAAATGAATTTAAAGTATTTGTTTTTTGTTGTTTGAGTTTCGGTAAAGAACAGTGGTAGGATTTTAAAAAATGAAGGCAGACATTGTATAAAATAGGACAAAGTACATTATATAAGGAAGAAAATGAGAATGGATGGTCGTTACTGGAACGATGTTGATCCTAAGTCTACTAGATCAATACAACAACGATGCAATCAGTTCATAAAATATTGGTTAATCTTCAGATGTGTTCTCCCAGAGGAAAGAGACTATTAATAAGAAAACAAAAACTCCTAAAGTATTCATTTAAATCTTGCAGTGTTTCTAAAATAATTAATAATGACATTATTCTAATGACGTGTCCCATCAAATATTGTTAGAAATATTGTTACAAATCTATCAAGCCCACTGCTTTACTTTAATAAAAAAGAAGCAACGACAAAATAATGTCTGAAATATATTTGTTGCTATTTAGCAGACATTTTGCAAAGTTATTTCAATATTGTAAATATTTTCACAACGGCGAATTAATAGAATCGTTAGCAGGCCGGACGAAATGCTTAGCGGAATTTCGTCCGTCCCTATGTTGTAAGTTAAATGTTCGCTTTTGTCTTTCATCCTATCGGGATCGATAAAATAAGTACCAGATGAACTAGTCAACTAGTCTCATTCTTCAAAATTGCTGGCCTTTGAAATCAATATCGGGAATATTTTCTAGGCATGGCAAGAATCTTGCTTCTCAACCACATGGTTCTGGGCTCAGTTGAAGTGCCTTCTACCCTAGATGGAAAGTGTCGCTGAAGAGGCCACAGATGTGTGACGAAAGATTTCCAGACAATGGACATGAGTTAGAATAAGAACAATTATAAACGATTGAAGAACAGATATACAGTGCGTGTGTTTACTTAAATAACAGTATATATAACAATATATATATATATATATATATATATATATATATATATATATATATATATATATATTCTTTTACTGGTTTCAGTCATTTGACTGCGGCCATACTAGACAACCGCCTTCAGTCGAACAAATCAACCCCAGGACTTATTCTTTGTAACCATAGTACTTATTCCATCGGTTACTTTTGCCGAACCGCTACGGTTGGGGGGGGGCAAACACAGCCACACAAACACACATTATATATATATATATATATATATATATATATATATATATATAGATAGATAGATAGATAGATAGATAGATAGATAGATATCACCGTTTGTTTTTACTGTCTTGTTCTCACTGTCCTGTTCTTGTTAACACTTTCACCCATCGCAAAAAATCCCAAATTTGGTTTAATTTGCTTTGCGGGAAGGTCTGTTCCAACGAAGTCGCGTATTATCCTTGCCTTCGAAACGCGGAGTAGTTGAAACAGGGACAACTGAAGAAGGGTTATACTCTTTATGTTGCATGTCTCGTTTCTCTGTTTTTCATTGTTCGAAAAAAAGTTCGTTTTCTATGTTTTCGTTATGTTTTCGTTTCTCATTGTGTTTAACGTTTTTTTTTTTAATATCCTGTACCCATATATGCATGTATGTATGCATATAGATGTAGGTATGTACATATATGTATGGATATATGCATATATTTATTTATTCATTTCATATATATATATATATATATATGCATATATTTATTTTATATATATATATATATATATATATACACACACACACACAACGGAATTCTTTCAGTTCCCGACTACCAAATCCACTCACAAAGCTTTTGTCGGCCCGAGGCTACAGTAGAAGACACTGAAGCCAGAACCATGTGGTTGGTAAGCAAGCTACTTTATTTCATTCAATTTGCCATCAAGACATTACACAGAAGTAGTAGCTGCGAGCTGGACAATAACATTAGCGGAATACATCTTCTGGGAAGGAGTCCATTATCCGTGTCTGAGATGACCTCCACAGCTACCTGCGGAGGCCATCCAAGATCTTTAATGCTGGTTATGTCTCCTCCCCTGGCAAACTTTTTTGTAAACTTTCCCACCGCCTCTCCCTTGCGGAAGAAGACCAAATATTGTTCCTTCACTGGGTCGAGGCCACAACTTCCGTCGGTGGCACAATTTCCACCGACGGGGCTTCGGAACATACCGGCAGTGTATTAACCGCCGGCACTGTCCCATTTTTCTTCTTTTTTCTCCCCTTCGCTACGGGAGGGTGTAGTTCCTCCGCTTTAACCAGAGGATCTTCCCTCCCTCCCGCAGCCTTGGGGTCCTTCGGTGGGTAACCATTGTTGCCCACCTTTTTTCACCTTTTTTCGGAGGGGTGTCTTCACTGCCTCCATCTCTCTCTCCGAAGGAGGAAGTGGGGGTTCTTCCATCACTAACTGTTCCAGGACATCTGGTGCTGGGGCAGTTTTTTTTAATGTGGCCTGGTTCCAGGCATAAGTGACACTTGGGTGGGGTGGGGGCATCCCTCAAGAATCATCGGATACCTAGAACCGGCCATTTTAAGAAAATCTGGAAACACCAAATTCTTGGCTGATTGGGCCCACAGGGTCAAAACCACTTTACGAGAAAATTTTCTGAGAAAAGAAAAGTAGTGTTTCATCGTGCACTTATTGAAAAACATCCTGAAGTGGTTGTGTGTGTGTGTGGGGGGGGGGGGGGCGGAGTGTGTGATTCTGTGTAAAGAAATACATTATCGTGACAGTATATTTGAATAAAATATAATTTCATAAAGTTATCAAACATAAACTACATTACGAGAGAAGCGTATTTCAGCTCTA
>NC_142931.1:2302499-2304999 GCF_046866305.1 Octopus bimaculoides
ATATATATATATATATATATATATATATATATGTGTATGTATATACATACATACACGTATACACGCGCGCATGCGCGCACACATAAAAGATGTCACTAGGAAATGTGAGATAATGAACGGTAGAAGTGAGTGAGAGAAAGAGAGAGAAGGAAAAAGAGAGAACGAGCAGTGAAAGAATGAGTAGTAGTAGTAGTAGTAGTAGTAGTAGTAGAAGTAGTAGTAGTAGTAGTAGTAGTAGTAATAGTAGTAGTAGTAGTAGTTGTAGTAGTTGAGTGATGGTAACAGAAAATAATGAAAATGAAAGAAAATA
Source organism: Octopus bimaculoides (assembly GCF_046866305.1). Lineage (NCBI taxonomy): Eukaryota > Metazoa > Mollusca > Cephalopoda > Octopoda > Octopodidae > Octopus > Octopus bimaculoides. Next base: position 2,302,810 of record NC_142931.1, read on the forward strand.
GAAGTCGTGTGTGTAGGTGCGTGTTTACAGTTGTACATACATGTATATGTTGCTGCATGTGTTTGTGTTGGACTGTGTGTGTGTGTTGTGCTGTTTGTGTGTGTGTGTGTGTGTGTGTGTGTTCGGTTGTATGTATGCGAGTGTTTCTCTGAACGTATGTGTGTGTATGTTGGGCTGTGTACGTGTGTGTGTATTCAGCTGTGTGTACGTGTGTGTGTTTGTGTGTGTGTGTGTGTTTTAGTGTTTCCGCGTATTAGAATGTTCGGTTTAATGCCCCCCCCCTCATACACACACACACATATATACACAAACAAAATAAAATGCTAAATAAAAAATAAAGAATAAAAACTAGTGGAAGCTAAAATCCCTTCGACTGATTCAGACACGTTTCGATCGGATCACGTCACTGGTTTCCTCTTCGTCGTCCTCATCCACTGCCATGCCTTCCTTTAATGGTTCATTCACGTTTGGAACACTTCACAATCAATTGCATTTCGCGGAAATTTCTTTAACCAGGAAAACGTCTTTGCTTGCCAGAATTCATTTTGCAACGATAAGTAATTTCCCGCCAACAAAAAATATATTGTTCAGCGTCGACTATCGCTTGCAAAGAAATGCAAACATCGGACGTGGTATTTGCACTCTCTTATGTCAAGAGATACAGAGAAGAAGAGAGGGAAGAAAAAAGACAATTAGATAACCAAACAGGGGAAAGGAAGCCAAACTTATTTTAGCAACAAAATACACGTTTATACACGAGGACAAACCTGTGAGAATTTAATTTAAAAGAATATTTGACTTAAAATGTAAACGGCTCGCAGATTTGCTTTCCGAAGTTTATTTACGTGAGTGGAAACAAGAAAGTTGGCGAATATTTCAATAAATCTTTTCGCCTTCCGAATGTTCTGTCATTTGACTGATCTCTGTGCCCAGAAATAGTTGAAATGGTGTGAGACGAAGACAAATACGAATGATGTGACATTGCCAAGAATAGGAAGATACCATGTTGCATTGAAATGCCATGTCATATCAAATAGAATAGTAACCAGAATACAAAGCTGGAATGGTTAAGGGAATCGACAATAGAACTGTTGTGATTGCTGTTGTCGTCATTGTTTAACCACCCTCCACCACCCCAGACCCATGATCAATGTCCTTCTGTCTATGACCATCCCGCCTTTTTTTTATTCAGGGCATATGGTGTAGTGGTTAAGAGCGCAAGCTACTAACCCCAAGTTTCCGAGTTCGATTCCAGGCAGTGACCTGAATAATAATAATAATAATAATAATGATAATAATGATAATAATAATAATAATAATAATAATAATAATACCGAAAAATACCTTAGGAATAAGAACCCAGGTTCGAAATTTCCCCAAGACACCTGATGAAGGCTGGAGGGTATATCAGCCGAAACGTTGTGTTAACAACAAACAAGATGAGGACAAATATCCGTCAATTGTAAATAATGTAAATAATGCATATAATTCCTCGTCTCTTAAATATAGAACTGTAAAGTATTAAAGACGATATTTTCCAAACGTTTTTAATAGGGTAGAGTATGCTTTGAAGGAAATTTGACTGTTATTTCTAGTAGATCCTGTGACCATATACAAGCTCCTTCGCTGAATCGAGTCTATTCAGTCTTACTGCGTGGAGAAGTAATTCTTGGTGATTCCTATTTGGGTTCGAATCTCACTTGAAAGCATTTACGCTCAGCTCAGAGATTTCCTCTCTAGCAAAACACGATCATCATGAGTAGTCACACACACACACACACACACACACACACACACACACACATAGCGGCCACCACGCAGGAAGATGGAGAAAACTCCTGCCGTATCCCAACTGTTAATCGGTTTTAATTCGCAGCTTATACATTCTCTCCTGACACTGGGAAATATTTTTAGGAAAAGAATGAACATCGCGTATTCTTATTTCCGTCTTCCACTAAAATATACGGAGTTTACACCTCGTGAAAGACAAAAAAGCTGACATGGTAAGATTTGAAACCAGAACCTTGAAGTAGCGCATGGAAACCACAAATATCTTGATGAAAGGAGCCTATAATTCTCTGTATAATGTATGTTATTATTGTTTAGCCACAGGCTAAATCCTATGATCAAAAATGATTATTGTATATATTTTAGATAAATAGGAATACATTTTCTCGTGTCATTCTTTTT